>NC_137790.1:109123502-109237989 GCF_963383645.1 Muscardinus avellanarius | reverse complement strand
GCAACCACAAACTAGGATGCAATGATGAAGAATTTACAGTTATTTCTTCCATCAGATTTTCAACTTGTATAGACAGGTAAGCTTGAAATTTCAATGCTTAGACTTTACTAATAAAACGTTGATATTTAAAGCCTAACTCATAGAACATGAAAATAAATTTAAGCTTCCTCAAATTATTTTCTTACTGAGTTAAAATGCAAGCCATTTCCAGCCTTCTTCAGGTATCTTCCTTTGACAGCAAATTCCTGCTCCCTTACACTTTAATTCCCCAGAAGGAAATGGGAAAGTCTCGGATTTGTGATAAACCAACTTTGGATTAAGATTTCTTATGTCAAAAATACTGATGAACAACAATATGTTTTATTTGTCTGTCATAAGGTAATTGTGTGTGGGGTCAGCAATACTGGAAATTGAAATCATGGGTGTTCTAACTCTTATGTATATTCTTAGTCCGTTTTATTTTTTACTTTGGAACCAGGTCGTTCTAAGTTGCTGAGAGTCTCAGCTGAGTCTGGCCTTCAACCTGAGATTCTTCTGTCTTAGCCTATCTTGTACAGAGATTACAGGCATTCTCCATTGCTCTCGGTTTATAGGATTGAAACTTAATGCTCCACTGATAAGTTTACTTATAATCCTATAATTAAATCTGAACTACATTATGATGTGAGACTACACTGAACCATGAAAGAATATAAAAATAAGTAAAAATAACAATTTCTACAAGAAAAAAATAATTCTATAATTAAGAACACAATTTAAGAATATTTTAAGTGATACATAAAAATTGTAAATCTTGATGGTGTGTAACATGCTGTTTCAGTAGATGTGCACATTGTGTATTTTTCAAATCATGACAAAAATATTCTCAAAACACAATCTGTTTATTAGAGGAATAAGAGTAACATAGGAGTTTCCATGTCAGAGTGTTTGCTCTTCCAAAATATTCTGTAGATTATTTAAAATGTATAGAAGCTCTATAACAAAGCTATACTGGTGATTTTCTAAAAATTTACTTCTGTGCCGGGCATGGTGGCACACGCTTGTAATCCCCGCACTTGGGAAGCTGAGACAGGAGGATCGTACAGGTTCGAAGCCAGCCTCAGCTACTTAGTGAGGCTCTCAGCAACTTAGTGAGATCCTGTTTCCAAGTAAAATATAAAAAAGGTCTGGGAGTATAGCCTGGAGGTAGAAAGCCTCTGGGTTCCACCCCCAGTAACACCAAAAAAAAAAAAAAAAAAATTACTTCTGTGTTATTGACTATAGAGATTACATAAAGTGCCTATTTAAGTGCCTTTCAGGCACACGTAATGAGAAGAAAATATGTTAATTAACATACACCTAAGATTATTTTGAGTTTATTTCCCATTTTCCCTATCCCTAACCCTAAGCCTAAACCTTACACTAATACACACATTTAACCTAATCATCTCCTAATTGCAATCCTAAAATTTTAACGATGACCATCGTCTATTCCTTTAGGTCCCCTGAGAAGTCTTAACTTGCACACTCTAGACAGATTTATTCGTTTGTTTGTTCATTTTGCAGTACTGGAGTTTGAACCAAGGGACATTCTACCTCTAAGCTACATCCCAGCCCTATTTTTTATTCTTTATTTTGAAACAGTGTCTCACAAAATTGTGGAGGTCTTTACACCTTTGAATCCTACTTTAAGTTGTGAACTGAAAAAGACTAACATAGGTATGCAATCCATTCTTCATAAAAAGAAAATGTGTGTGTGTATATGTGCATGCGTGCGTGCATGCATGCATGCCTGAGCTGGTGTGTGTGTGTGTGTGTGTGTGTGTGTGTGTGTGTGTGTGTGTGTGTTATGCTGGGGACTGAACTCAGGAGCATTTTACCTCCAAACTCTATCCCCTATTTTACTTTTCATTTGGAAACAGGGTTTTGCTAAGTTACTGAGAGTCGTGCTAAATTGCTGAGGCTGGCCTCAAAGCTATATGCCAAGAAACTGACTCAGCCTTCCAAGAAACTGGGATTATAAGCATTCTCCATCAACCCCAACCAAGAAAACATATTTGTTTTCTTGTGCTTAATGACATTAAAACATGCCATGCTAAACAAAATTAAAAATTATTAGTGAATGGTATCAAACATCTATCCAGTTTTAAACTTACAATTGTCTGTTAATACTTTTAAAATCCTAATCCAAATATGATCCTTATATTTTTCTCTGTCTTATAAATCCTCTTTTTTTATCTACAAACACCCCTTATCTTTCTCATCACTCTCTCTCTTTATTCTCTTTATAATCCATTTCCTGACCTCTATTATTACAATAGTCATTTTAATTATAAGTATTTTATTTATATATATCCACACACATTCTCACACATAGATATGCACATATGTATTCATCTTGCTTTTTTTCCTCTGGGGATTGATCTCTGGAGCATTCTGCCTCAGCCTTATTTATTTATTTGCTTATTTGTTTGTTTATTTTACAGTACTGGACTTTGAACCAAGGGGCATTCTACCTCTAAGCTACATCCCAGCCCTATTTTTTATTCTTTATTTTGAAACAGCATCTCACTAAGTTGTGGAGGACCTCATTAAGTAGCTGAGGCTGGCCAAGAACCTGTGATCTTCTTGTCTCAGCCTCCCAAGTATTAGGATTATACACCACCACACCAGGCTATTTTTTTTTTTAAATAGGTCTTGATAAATTGCTGAGACTGGCCTCAAACCTGCAGCTTCCCTGCCTCAACCTCCCAAATACTGAGATTACAGGCATGTGTCACCATTCCTGGCTTGTATTTTTTTTTTTTTCCAGCCAAACCCCAATTAACATAAATTGTAAAATTCTCTAGTCACAAATTTGGAGGCCTAGGACATGGATATATTTAGAAAGTTATTTTTCTTTTCTTTTTCTTTTTCTTTTTTAGTGGTGGTGGTACTGGGGTTCCTGGAAGCCCTTCTACCTCCGGGCTACACTCCCAGACCTATTTTATACTTTTTTAATTTTTGGAAACAGGCTCTCAAGCCAGTGTGGCTGGCTTCAAACCTGCATGATCCTCCTGTCTCCGCCTCCCAAGCCTGGGGATTACAAGCCTACACCACCACGCCCAGCTAGGAAGTTATTTTTCTACCTTCCACAGGTAAAGAAAGTAATATTTATATCGCTTAACTTAGGTATAATTTATATTTTTATTAGTGCACTATAATTATATATCAGGTTTCTTTTTACTCATTTTCTTCTTTTTGTTTACTCTTTCACTGATTTATATTCTTATATATCACATTATTTATTTATTTATTTATTTATTTATTTATTTATTTATTTATTTTGGTGGTACTGGGGGTGGAACCCAGAGGCTTTCTACCTCCAGGCTATACTCCTAGACCTTTTTTATATTTTATTTTGAAACAGGGTCTCACTAAGTTGCTGAAAGCCTCACTAAGTAGCTGAGGCTGGCTTCGAACCCGTGCGATCCTCCTGTCTCAGCCTCCTAAGCGCAAGGATTACAAGCGTGTGCCACCACGCCCGGCTTATATATCACATTTTTAAATCAGGTTTATTTATCAATTCACATTTCAGGTTTATTTTTCTCCTAAATAAAAGAATAGAGACAAAAAAAGGCATAAAATTATCTTTTTTGTGGCATTGGAAATTGAACGTAGATGCATTCTACCTCTCAAATTATCTTGAGAGGGATAATGTGTTAGTTGATTATGTCCACATATGAACATGAGTCTATCTCCTTCTTCTCTCTCTCTCTCTCTCTCTCTCTCTCTCTCTCTCTCTCTCTCTCTCTCACACACACACACACACACACACACACTCTACTGTAGGATAAGCTTATCCTTATTCAGTGATTTATTTCCCATCAATGATTTAGATTATTGTCTTTCTCTATTTACATCTGATTTTTATTTTTTTATTTTTTTTTATTTTTGTGGTACCGGAGATGGAATCCAGGGCCATTCTACCTCTGAGCTACATTCCCAGCACTATTTTTTATTCTTTATTTTGACACAAGGTCTCACGGAGTTGCAAAGGACCTTACTAAGTAGGAGCTGAGGCTGTCTTCAAACCATGATCCTCCTGTTTCAACCTCCCTAAAGCTGGGATTACAAGTGTGAACTACCACATCCAGCTACGTATGATTTTTTAAGTAAATCTTTCAAATATAATTGTTTAGGCTGAATGTGTAAATATTTTAGCCTAAAATGGTATTTCACCTATATTTACTTAATATGAGTATTTGCACTTGCTAACTATGAGAAAGTTAATTCACTATTTTATTCCTTTAAACTGTCTTTAATTCTATTGTCAAAAACAATAGTCAATAATGAAAATATCTGGAAATATTACCATTTTCCTTATTATAAACTAACGTCAGTTTACTGATATTCTTATAACAGGACTCCTATAAGATCACTTGTTTTGGGGGGTCGATTATAAGCCTATGGACTTAATTTTAATCTTCTCCATGTCTTTCCAGCCCTATTTAGAATACATTTTTAGAAATATATATTCAGAATTAAATACTGACTTGATAAAATATAAATACAAAATGTTTCTGAAATAAGACTCATGGGCTCATCTGTGAAATAATTTTCAAACTTATTTTTTGTGTTTTATTTCAATGTACCTGTGTAATAAACAAATTAAAAAGAATAATTCTTAGACTGCAATCTAAGTAAAAAAAAATGGGGGAGGACAAAGGTTCACCAAATAAAAATGCTGCTTTCTATGTTACACTGTTCCGTAGTTTCTGAAGGTTTCTAGTGACACAAAATGCAAACATGTTCTTAGCTCTAGAGTGACAAGCCATTAAATTGTTTGAAACTCTTTGCCTCATCAAAAATAGATCAGGATGGTCAAAGCTTTCTCCTCTCACATGTCAATTATTATTCACCTTGTTCTATAATAATCATTTTCTATAAATACATTTTAATAATGTTATACCATTTTTCTGTAATGATTTGATGCTATAACTCATTTTCAATGAAAGAAAAAGGAGATAAAGAAAGAAAGAAGGAAAGAAAGAAAGAGAAAGGAGAAAGAAAGAAAAGAAAGAAAGAAAGAAAGAAAGAAAGAAAGAAAGAAAGAAAAGAAATTTATAACCTAAATAGGAAAGAGTGGTTGTAGTAGCTAAAGTACCAAGAATTGTTTACATTCTCAGTACTTTTATTTAATCCCATTTTTCTTAACCTCTTTTGAGGTCACTGAAAAAGAGAATTATTATCTAAAATACAGGAATCATAGCAACTGCAGGGTTTCAGAATGACTTACAATAAGCGTTTAAATTTGAAATATGTAAGTTTCAATTAGGTTTATTTATATAACATTCTAAACTTAAACCTAAGGAAAAATTGCCTCAAAAAGTAAGGTTTTAGATTAAGTAATGACTTTTAAAAGGGATTAGTGAGGATCAACTGTGCATTTTGTGGCTGTCATAAATAGAGAGCAAGTGACAATTTATTTTACTGCCTTTTGAGTTGTGTGCAAGCTGTGCAACCACAGGATTTATTGGTCACACATTATGCTTTTTGAAGAAAAGTTCATGTTAAGCACAGAGAATGTTGGAGCAATAAAAAAAGTCTTCATTCTTTCAGTAAAGCTGATATTTTGAGTTTGCCATTGCTATGGAATGAATGTTTGTGTCTCCACACATTCATGTATTGAAATCAAAACTCCCAATGTGATGGAATTAGGAAGCAGGGTCTTTAGGCGTGGTTACATCATGGGGATGGACTCCTCATGAATAGTTTTGGTGCCTTATATAAGTAGGAAGAGCTTTCATTCTCTGGTCTTTCTCCACAATGTAAGGATAAAACAAAGGCATCCACCTACACACAAGAAAGTAGTCCTTCACCAGACACAGCTATGCTGGAGCCATGGTCTTGGAGTTTGGTAAAGTATATAACTACATTAATAAATTAATAATGTCTCTTCAATGTAGAATACCATATCTTGACAGATGGTGAATTTTTATTATTTTATGTATTCATTATCATACTTACTTGGCAAAAACAATGTATAAAAGATAATATATGGTCTTTATGTCACATCTGGATTAAGTGTTTTTAATTGTGATTCACAGAGGTAGTTTAAGTATAATTCATTATTAAATATTAATGAATATATTAGACATTTCAGAAATTTAAAATTCTTTCAACCTGCTTATTTTTCTATTGCAATATTTCCTCCGTGTGAAGATGAGAACGCTACATTTCAAGTTCCATCGCATCATGATCCTGTACAATACTTTGAATCGCATGTTCAGGCGATAACTAATGGCTGCACTTAGAAACTTCAATAATACTATTTCACTGATAGTCTATTTTCATCAGATGATAACAGGCCCTCCACAAAATATCATAAAATGTTAAATATTGACAGTGATGGTGAAATTTTATGTGCCCCTTGTTGAAATAAAATACTATGGCGTATAGTTATTTCTTCCAGCTTTACCTCTGGATAGTTTCACAATTTTATTAAAATCCATAAAATAATCCTTTAGGGAAAACCAGGTGCTTCAGTGAACTATAGGATATATCATTACTTAACTTTGGTGGAATTTCTTTATTTAAAATTTGTTTCTTTTCTATTTCTCATTTTAAATAATATGTATTTAAATTGGCGATATTCAAAACAATATTAGAAAAATCTAAGATACATATATTTTTCAATAACACCCAAGTAAAATGAAACATGGTAATAGTGATAAAATAAACAAGATGTTTTATTGACATATTGTGCAAAATACTAATGAATTTTAGATATTTAGATGACATTTAATTATAAATTTAAATAAAATGTACTTGGTTCATGGAAAACTGAATTATATTTTAAAAAAATATTGTGCCTAGAAAATTCTTTCATGGCATAAATGAGGTTCCTTTTTTACCTTAATTCGGGCAATTTTTGAGTAATTAGTTATTACAACTTTAAATATAATACATGTATGTTTGATTCAAAATTTGAGCATGTTGCCTATGACATTTTCTGTGCTTTCCCATCTTCATGGTTTTCTTTCTATGAAATGCAGGGATAACTGATCAGTTCAAGGACAGTTTAGCTCCATTACTTTTTTGCATTTCCCCATCATCCCAACTTAAAATATACTTATGACAACTTTTATATTATACAACTTTTGAATTTCTGTGAAGGTTGAAAAGTGGATTTAGACTTAAAGACTGCTGACTAAAAACCTTTACCTAATGTGGCTAAAAAATAAAAAAGGGATAAGAATAAAAGCAAGTTATATATTTTTTTAAAAAAAGAAATGGGTTTAAAAGGAATGGGATAAAAGAATTGAAGGTCCTTTAAAAATCCATTTAACCGGCCTCATTCATTGGGATGATTACTTGGCAGAAACCATGTATAAAGATACATTTGGGATCTGAATAAAAATGTATCATTCTTTATATTAATTCAGATTCTAACTCTAATCAATTTTATTACAAGTTACCTACCTCAATCTATGCTTATGATACATTTAGAGTCAGAGCATCAATTTAACTTGTAGGAATTTAATTATATTTGATAATGTATTCGCTTTTCATTATTCTGCTAGTAGTTCTAACAACACAGAATCAATGGTGCTTGCAATGAGAGGAAAATTGGCTGAGAAAAGCATCATGCTCTTCTGTTTCTGCACTTGCCTGCCTTTCTTCTTGCCTTACAAATCTCACTGAACGGTAATAATGTGGCATTGCAAGTATTACATGTGCAACGTATCTGTGTAAAAATATATAAGGTGAAAAACAAAATCTTATTCCTGACAAATATTAAGCTTCAACAATTGATTTTCATATAAAAACACTAACTCTGAATCTAAACTGAGCAAAATTGGTGATGTTATTGTTTTCTAGTGAATTGTGTTCTCCCAAATTCATAGGTTAAATTCTTAAAAACCCACTAAGAATATTTTTGGAGATTGAGCCTTTAACGAGGTAATCTTAAATGAGGCCTGAAGGGTGAATTTATAGTCAATAGGACTGTTGTTCTCTAAGAAAAGGAAGAGACACTTAAGGTGTTTGCACACAGAGGAGAGGTCATTTGAGGGCATGTGAAAAGGCAGCCCTCTGACCAAAGCAGAGCCTGAGATAGGAGGATCACATGCTCGAGGCCAGCTTCAGCAACTTAACAAGACTATCTCGAAATTAAAAACAAAAGAGGGCTGGACATGCAGCTTAGAGGTAGAATGTCCCTGACCCTAGCTTCAATCCTTTCTCCACCTCTGTACAGGAAGGAAGGAAGGGAGGAAAGAAGGGAGGGAGGGAGGGAGGGAGGGAGGGAGGAAGGAAGGAAGGAAGGAAGGAAGGAAGGAAGGAAGGAAGGAAGGAAGGGCAGACCTGACTCCCTCCACAACCCCCAGAAATGTGGGGAAAAGAGTTTCTATTCTTAAATCACATAGCCCATGCATGCATGCTGTTTTGTTGTGGCAGCCCAAGTTTACTAAAACGATTATACTTTTGAAATTTGACGCAAATTTGTGAAAATTTGCTTAATTTTCACTTGCTATATAAAGACCTACCTAATAGTCTTAATTCTGCCTGTTGGCTCATAAAGTTAAATGCTTTTACTACCTGGCCATTAACAAAGTAATGCCACTTTTCCCTTAAGTGACACTTTTCTACACAGAATTTTCATGAGGATTTATGTGCTCTTTTAAAATGGCATCCACCACGCTGCACCTTCTATTGTTTGCTATTTCAATATTTATCCCATCACTCTTATTAAGCAGACAATGACCATATAAAAGCACCACATATATTTTCTTCTCTCTCTGTGGGCCTGTATCTATTTCCAGGAAGTGCTTACTTACCATTTATTATGAATTAATTATGATAGGGGATGAAAATAAATGAAGATATTAAAAACAACAGATTCACTTCTTGGCTTAGTGATTTCAGAAACTTTTTCCAGATGTTACTCAGTTTTTCAAGCTAGGAAGTTAGAGACTAGTTTTCTGCTACTCCTCTACTCCCATCATATTCCAAATGAAAACACTTTAGTAAGTGCTGTCAGTGTTACAATATTTAATAGTCACTACCCCTCTTCTGTATCTCCACTCCATCATTCTGATTTGGAGTGTCCTGATTTTTCATGGACAACCACACTGTCAGCTTTCTGACTTTCTGACCCCATTTTACTTCATTCCTATCAGTAATTCAACTGAACAGTCACCTGCTCCAAACATGTCATAGACTGCTCCATGTTTTTGGCTAAAGAGCTTTTATTTTTTACTTTTGTAGATGGGTTGTCTTATAACTATTTCTAATCTTGGAAAATAAGCTAGAAAACTGTGTGTTGAGGGGATGTGGTATGGAAAACTAAATGCAATTAAGAAATCAAAATAATTTTATGACACAATCTTAACAAATTTTCTCTGGCTCCTTGTAGCTGTTTTATTTACTAGTAAATGAATTATGTATAAAAATTATGTATGTATGTTAATAATAAAACCAGTGCAAAAGGTAAAACATTTAAGCAAATACTATTTATATTTTACTGTACATTAAGTCGATTCCTAATCTTGTATCTTTATTCAGGACATTATTATCATTTGAAAATGCATTGCTTAGAAACTTTTGGAAAATTAAATTTTGATAAATATATAAGCAATAAAATTTGAAATTATATTTATTTTTATGCTATTTAGTGTTCCTTAACAGTCAATATAAGTAAATAATAAATGAAGGTTTATTATTATAGTCTCTTAGTATGTTTATTAATCATCTAAGAAAATATTTCTATATTTCTAGATATAGTTGGAAATGTGGAAAATATTTTGTTAAATTATTTATATAGAGTATTGATATTCTGTGCTATAAATAATATTTCTATATTTTAAAATTCAATACAGTACTCAATTACTATTTTCATTTGTTATTGTTTCTGTACCTATTCAACAGATAAGTGGCATGTATGATTTCAGTTGTCTTATTAACATTACACTCCCATTATTCAATTTTAAATTAATTTTAAAAGATGAATACTATGAAGTTATTTATTTTTTAATTGTATCCAAAATTATTTTATTTTGTTTATAAAAGAAATGTATATTAATTTTATAAAATTATGATTTATAAAATACAATGAAATAATTTTTCTGTGAAATGCAATTACTGTCATAACATTTAGTTTTGTTACTGAGTTAAACTGTATGGGCTTTTGATATTTTCCTGTAGATTTATGCCATTTTCCCTTTTCTAATAATAAATTACTGGAAAATATGCCAATTTTTCATTTTTTCTTTATACAAATGTTTTAATTTTTTTATTGGTGCATTGTATTTATACTTCTTAATGGGATGCAAGATGGTGGAGATATACATTCACACATAACCCAATTAGCCCTTTCAAAGTTCCCATTCCCTCCCCCTCCCTCCTTCTCATGTTTGGCTTGGTGATTGGTATCGATATGTTTGTTAAAGTACATCATGTGCATTAGAGAATTTCCCTCTTCCTCCTCCCATCCCCTCAGTTAGGTTGCCTTATTTGCTCATCTATAGAACCTCCTTCTTCACTTAGAGTTTTTCCTATGACCCATTTTCTCCCTAGCTTTCGCATATTAGGGAGAGCATTCTATTTCTTATTTTTTGTGACTGACTAATCTCACTTAGCATGATTTCTTCCTGTTCATACATTTCCTTGTAAATAATATAATTGTGTTTTTCTTTATGGCTGAGTAAAATTCCATTATGTACATATCCCACAGTTTTGTAATTCATTCATCTGTTGATGGACATCTTGGCTGGTTCCATAGTTTGGCAATGGTGAATTGTGCAGCTATAAACACTCATTTATTTTATTTTATTTTATTTTATTTTATTCTTTGGCGATACTGTGGATGGAACACAGGGGCATTCTATCTCCAAGCTACACCCAGCCCTATATTTTTATTTTTTTATTTTGAAACAGGGTCTCACTGAGTTGCAAAGGGCCTCACTAAGTAGCTGAGGCTGTCCAAGAACCATGATCCTCCGATCTCAGCATCTTCTTATGTCCAAGACAAAGTGTGAAGCTTAAAGAAGTTTAATATCTGTAGTAGTTAAAGAACTAGTAAAATCAGAATCAGAATTTTAATAACTTCTAACTGTAAAGAATAGTTTTCATGACTGTGTAAAATTGAGTATTCTATTCAAAGAGTCTGAAACATGTGTTTGTCTAAATACATAATTTATACTGGAGTGAAATGTGTTTTTTTCTTTAAAAACTTTAAAAATGTGAAAAATAGAATGAATTTAGTGGAGAACAGTCAATATAATCAATGGTACAGAAGGTAGATTCAATAAACAAAGGGGAAAATGAATTCAATAGCCAAGAGGACATATAAACTAAATTTTCTGAAAATTTTGTTTGCTGTCTAATGACTGGTTGCTGTCTTTAAGCTTATGGGAATGTGATTTCCATAATGATCGCTTATCTTCATGTTTATATATTCAAGGGGAGCTGAATTAGATGCATTAATTAGTGAAAGAACAAGATATTGACTTAGACATTTATAACAGTCTTAACATTTAGAATAATAAATTGTGAAACAAATGACTGACATTTTGGAGTCTCATCTATTTTTGAAAAAAAAATAATGAAAAATACTTCTTACATCCATAATAATGAATCTTCCTCCAATATGTATACATCCCCTAAATGTCAGAACTTACAGACATGCTAAAGTACATTAAACAAGTGAGTTAAAGTAATGGATGAAGTTAGTTACTAATCAGCTATCTGCGAGATGAGTGGCTAACATTGAATTGTCCACGTAACAGAAAACAGTTGTCACTGTGTTTTGAAGTGAAAAAGAGACCCAAACAGATGGTCAATAATGAGACATGGAATGCTTTGCTGCTGACTTTAAAGATGAAGGGATAGAACCAAGAACCAAGGAATATGGACTTTCTTTATAAACAAGATAATGGATTCTCACTTAGTGTCTCCAATAAGAAGCAAAGTCTTTTAATCATCATAGTTTTAACTTTGCAAGATGTTACTGAATCCTTATAAATTATTAAATTAATGTTGTTTTAAGCCACTAAGTTTGTAGCATTTTTTTCTTATAGCAGCAGCATGAACTAATACAATAATTATAGAGAAAAAATATTCTTCATTATAGTGAGGTAATTATTTGGCATTTTCTTAATGCTATATTTTTATTCCAAAATATTTTTTGAAAAAGCCACTTTAATCCAAAATATAAAATGTATTTCACAGAAAATAAACCAATCAATTACATGAATCCTCTTATTTTTAATTTATTCACTTACTCCAATTTTTTAGATATAGAAGTATGCAAGGGTTAGTTGAATGATACTGTATCTGGGCATGGTGGCTCATGCTTGTAATCCCCTGCTTGGATAGGCTGAGGCAGGAGAATTGCACAGGTTCAAAGCCAGCCTCAGGTACTTAGTGAGGCTCTCAGCAACTTAATGAGACCTTGTTTCCAAATAACATATAAAATCATAAAATGATTGAGGAAATGGATGCATTTGAATTCAGATTGCACGGCTACATTAAGTAAAACCAGAACACTTTTCTCCAGACTCATTTATATAATTTTAAATAGTATGCCATAATATACAATAAAAGAAAATAATGAAAATAGAAAACTATAATCTTCTTTACATAAATGAAGAAACTGAGCTCAGTGAAGTTAAACAACTTCTTAAGGTTATAAGAAACAAAGTCAAACTTAAATTACTATCTCTCATTTCCCATTCCAAAGATCTTATCATTGCATTACTTGCATACACAGTATTTTCAACTATGAAGATTATATATGAGTATCTTTTAAACATCCAAAAGTATAAAAATGTTCAATGCATAAACATTTTTGTTCCATATATAAAATTTGCAGGGATCTTTATCACACTCATACACACCCATACATTTCACCCCAAATAATAGCATTATGTGTTAAGCATCTTGCTTTTTCCCATTTAACATTTTTCTTTTCGTATGGCTGCCTTGGCTGGATATAGCTCTCATGACTTCTTTGATTTAAAATTCCATTCATTATAACTTATTGAAACTTCAATAATCTTAGCCAGGATAATTAAAAATATTCAATTATTGTGATTGTCAACTTAAGACTCAGAAAAGATTATCAAACTAAAATTATCATACTAAGCCAAGTTTATTCTCACTGCTTTTCATTATTTTACAGAGACTTTATAACACATTGGAAAATAGAAATCAAAAGTAAGATATTATAAGGTTTTGGTAGATTTAAAGCAGTTCACTCACGATGGGGCCAATTTGGGATTGAGCAACATTTATGGCATGATTTTTTAGAATTTATGAGCATATCAGTTGAAGGGTGAAAACAGCTTTATTCTGTTCAGTGACTATTTACCCATGTGACAGAAAGTTGAGTAGTATATTGTTGGCATAATTGAGTTTTCAAGAATATAAAATAAATGACAATTTATTTTATTTCATGCAAGACTTTCTGAAAAAATAGTAATTAAATACAAATTATATAACAAAATTATGTTAAGATTAAGTATCAATTAGTAGATTCATACTAATGATAACACCCAATTATAGATGATTTCAATTTTTATAATCTGATGACTTGAGTATTAGATTACATCATTAAGTCAGTGGTATATGGCTGTCCTCAGCCCTGCCCTAGTTTAATCTGTCTCAATCCTTTTTTAATGACCTGAGCTTCAGGAACAATTTGTGTGTGAATGCTATGCCTGCTTTTATCAATTAGTAATTTTGATTAGATAATAATTCCAGTATTACCAACAATCCAATATTAAAAATAAAAGGCCATTTAATTCAGATGGGGCTTCATAATGACTAAACCCTCTCTCCTCTCTTCCCTCTTCCTGAGGACTGAGATTCAGTAGGCCTCTATATATAGATTATGTACACTGGGAATTGGGCTATAGATTGCTAGGCCACTTGTTTCACAAGATCTACCTGGTAGAATCAGCCACTGTATTAGCACTCCATTTTTGGAATGGGTTGGTGATAATCTGCCTGCAGTTTCCTAATCCTGCTACCCCCACGATAGACACATGGACACAAACTTAAAAATCATATATTAAAAATTGTCTCATCACTATTTGCTATAGTTGCAGAACATAGTGTGCACTGTGAAGAGGAGTTTGGGATTCTATAACCCTTTATAACTAGGCATACCTGAAATTTATAAGTTTCTATTATAGAGATTTTTCTTAATTGATCTTTCAGGAAACAAAAAAAAAAAACATTTTTTTCACCTCAAAAATAAAGAGAAACTGGGTGTGGTGGTGCACGCTTGTAATCCAAGCATTCGGGAGGCTGAGACAAGAGGATCCTGGTTCATAGACAACTTCAGCTACTTAGTGAGGCCCTTTACAACTCAATGCGACCCTGTTTCAAAAATAAAAAGGACTAAAAAATAGGGTTGGAAGTGTAGCTTGGAGGTAGAATGCCCCTGGATTCCATCCCTGGTACTGCAAAAAATAAATATATAAAGCAAAATAAATAAAATAAAGAGAAAAAGTCTCCTAGGTAAACACAGAATTTTCTAAAAGGTTCAGAGGCAATTTGTCCCATTTTCTGGAATCTTCCAGAAGTGGAATAGTCTGTCTTCTCGAGTGGCAGAGTGCTATATGTAGTGTTGTTATAGAGTACCGTGGTCACTTCTGTCTTTTTATAATTTTTGAATCAACACATCTGGATCCAATATTTTTACTCTTTAAAGCATGGGGTATTTAATTCCTTTTAGGTTTCAACTTCACTGTTTGACAATTCTATAGTAACAGAAAATGTTTCATTTTTTTGTGCAATATAAAAAATTTGAAAAATTTTATACAATCAAAGAAATATTATAGGTTTCTGTAATTATAAGCTGGTGAATTATTTCTCAATGCTTAATTTTTTCAGTTTCTTTAAAGTATTTTTCAGTTTCTTTTAAAGTGTTTCCATTTCTTTTAAAGTGCTAAAATATGGGGTTTTAATTTTTAATATATTATATAGAATATTTTACTATATTATTTACTATACTTTATTATCATACTCTATTATTTATTATACTCTTATTATATATTATATAGAATATTTTGATTTGTTATCAAGAAATAATTCTTTCATTGCTTTGTAACAGTGTTTATAAAAATATTTACTTTATCTTGTATAAAGATACACTGTATTTAGTACAAGAGCTGAACTTCTATAAATTATGATAAAACTTATCAAAATATATATGACAAAAAGGTGACATATATGCTATTTCCCAATGAACCTATTATTAATATAGTTTAGATTATTCTCATAGTACCACACAAAGAAAAAAATGCATGTAATAGAAACTACATTTATAATACATAGAAGAATTATACTACATGAAATACATTAAGAAAATTCAAATGACACCTCTTTTGTGCTGCCTTTTTTATCAAGAGGTAATTTATGAACAGATTAAGTAAAATTTGTTTCCAAGCAAGGAAAGAAATTAACCTAGAATTAATGGCTCTGCAGACTCCAAAAAAGACCAAAAATATTTTCAAATATTTTCCAACTATCAAAGCTATGTCATTTAAGTTAGGGTTCTTTGAATTCCATTTACTAGTCAAAACAACAACAAAGTGCAGAAGTAGACCTTATTCCAATAATGGTTTGTGATTTTCTGAAGCCAAAAGATAGAACCAAAAATGGAAAAACTGAAATCAGAGACGTAGTCTCAGGCTTTTTCTCCATTTTTAAATATTTTTCTGTACTCCAGCGCCATTTTCTCTCAGTGAGGAGCAGTTTTCCTAAGTGCAAGAGTTGTTATGTCCTAAATGTATACCATGAGTTTTGAACTCTTAAGAAATAAACTAATGTTCTTTCATCCCAAATGAAAAATTCCCAGATAAATTCGGTAGCTATGCTAATTTCCAGGCCAAGTAATTCATTAGGAAAACTGGTCAAAATACAACCTTGACAGCTCCTTATGGAAACTGGTGGAGAGAATGGGAAGAGATGCAGTTTCCAGATGAAGAGGAGAGCTAATCTGATTTGATACTGTGAGAATATAGTTGTATATTTTCTATCAAAGGAAAAGTTTAAACTTAAACCACCATTTTGTAATCTGGTAGATACTTATATTTCTTTGCAAAATTAGCATCTCCTATCTCATAAGAGATTGCAAGTGCTGACTCTCCCCTCATCTTCCCCTGTAGCTGAACAGGAAGTTTGGGAACTGTAACTCCCACCAATAGTTCAGCACGGGAGAAGGTATGCATCAGGAATATAAGACCCACCTGGACTTTTTTGTCAGGTGTGCTCTCTTGCAAAACTGGGAGCACCCTTTTTTTTGCAAAAAAATAAAAAATAAAATCACTTTGCCAAGCAATTTTCAAACATGTCCTTTTTCTTTAACATCACAAAAAGTTATGTCTACTAGTAGTGGTAGTAATAAAGGTAAATGTATATTACATTTGCTGCTCTTGCCAAAACTATACTTTGATTAAAGAAGCACTGACAGTCAAAGCTCAGACAACAAAAGACCATTCATTAGGAGCATCTTGGTACTGTGACAGATTTGGCAGAGGTAAATGTAAGACTATATTGCCCCTTTTCAAAAGAACATACTTAGAGTTAAGTGACTAAAGACGCCTATTTTATAGTAAAATATTTGCAAAGCATAGTAGGACTACAAAAAAAATCAAGGACACCTACCTCAGGCATCAAAGTTGAAGAAAGAAAGATCTTATTTTACAGAAAGCAATATGCCAGGGGCATCCTTGTGGGTTTCTAACAAGACATGTGTACTGGTAAACATTTCTTGAAAGAGTAAAGAATAAGGAGGGGTGGAGAATTGCCTTGTAGTTATTAAAATATAAAAGAGTCATTATATCTGAACCTGGAGTTTGGCATGTATGGAATTCATGATTTTGCTACTTATCTGTCAATTTCTTAGACCTAAATAAATCAGGGTCCTCTGTTAGCATATTGGTGGTCCACACTTCCGGAGTGTTTGCAGTCCTTTGTACAATACTGTTTCTTCCTTTCTTTGCACTCAGATTCAAGTGCATAGTAATTGGCGGTGAAAAGGGGGGACTCTTCCAAATCTTAATTGATTCAATAGCCACGGAAATAGTCTTCTCTAAATACAATTGAATACTAAAAGATTTGAGATTTTTACACACCCACTAAGCCTGCTACGATTAATTTTTTCATTATTATATTAATCCTCCATCCTAAATGACTCTACTGTTCTCAGTATTTGCATTCTATATTCTTTATTCTGATTACCTTCTCTTCCCTAGCTCTCATCCTCAAGGTCTCCCCTGCTGTTTCTGTCTTGGATTAACATTATATTGCTTTCCTCCCTCTCTAGTCTTTCCAAGTTACCCTTGAAAACCTACTATATAATTAACACACACTCCATATTTCATACTCTCCACTGAATTTTCTCTTTATTGCCTTCTGTTCACTGAAATCTGGCTTTCCTGAGTCCATTACATTTTCCCTAAGGCTTGCTTCTGTAATGATGGTTCTCTTTATCACTTTCCACATATCTCAGGTCTAGGAGCTGTCATTAGGGTCCTTCTTAGTCCTTACAGACTGTTGCATGCCTGCTCTTTCATAGTATGTATGTATGTATGTATGTATGTGCTGGGAATTTAATCCAGGGGCTTAAGACTGGAACACTGAGCTCTATATCCAGGATATCTTCCTTATTCACTTATTTTACTTAATTTATTAAAATTTATTTGTTTGTTTATTTTGAGACAGGGTATCACTATGTTGCCCCCATCTGGCCTCATACTCCTGAGAGCAAGTGATCCTTTGGTGTATCTGGGATTATGGGCTCATGCCCATCTTCACTTTTATAAAGAATAAATTTTTTCTATATTTAATTTTATTGGTGGATTGTAATTATACAACAGATTCAAAGTGATATCTTTATATGTGCGCATCTCACTTGCTGTGTTTCCCTGATTCTTTACACATAAGCCATTTTCTATACAATTCTCTGTTCTTCCAATTTAAATTATCTTTCCATCCGGATGTCTTGGCGCACACTTGTAATCCCAGCATTCAGGAGGCTGAGACTGGAGGATTGCGGTTCGCGGACAGCCTCAGCTACTTAGCAAGGCCCTTTGCAATTCAGTGAGGCCTTGTTTCAAAATAAAGAATAAAAAATAGAGCAGGGGTATAGCTCAGAGGTAGAATGCTCTTGGGTTCCATCCCTAGATCCGCTAAATAAATAAATAAATAAATAATATTTTCATTAGATTGACCTATTAAACTTTTTGAAATATTTTAAAACTTAAAATTTGCACAAATAGTACAAAAAAGTCAGCATTATTTTCCAAAGTCATGGGAAAACTAAATTAATGCAGGGTATCTCATCACCTCCAAAAATGCTTGCATATAATTACTATAAATAAGGATATCCTCTCATGTAAGGAAGATAAAACTAAAATAAATAAATAAATAAATAAATAAATAAATAAATAAATATTGGCAAATACTACCCTCTAAGACATAATCCCCATTCATGTTTCATCTTTACACAAAAAATGACTTACAGCATTTTTGTTACTCATTTTTATTCCATAACTTTTGGAATGAGGTCCAGAGGCTTTCTTTGCCTTTGATGACTATGAAACTTTGATGATTACAAGCCAATTATTTTGTGAAATCTTATCAATTTGTGTTTATAAAATGCTTCCGCATTATTGAATTGTATAGCATATTAGGCAGAAAAGATATATAATTATATGGCCCATAATTTTCCTTTATCTCATAATTTGTAATTTGTCTTCTTACTTCAACTGTTACCTTTTTTGTTCAGTACTGGGGATAGAACCCAGAAGCATTCTACCTCTGAGCTACACCCCAAACCCTATTATTTATTCTTTATTTTGAAACATGGTCTCATTGAGTTGCAAAACGCCTTACTAAGTAGCAGCAGAGGATGTTCACAAACCATGATCCTCCTGTCTCAGCCTCCCAAATGCTGGGATTACAAGCTTGTGCCGCCATGCCCCACAACTGTTAACTTTGATCATCTGATTAGAGTGGTATTATTCAGGCTTCTCTACTGAAGTTACTAATTTTTTCTTTGTAATTAATAAAAGTTGTGTGGAAAGATAAGTTAGCTGTGTAAATACCACATTCATGATTAAACTTTCACTAAGCACCTTTGATATCTGTTGCTGTTCCTTATGTTTATAACCCTCAATGTGATGGTTGAATTTTTAATTCAGTCATTACTTCTACATGAATTAGAAGATATAATATATAACAAAACTTTCTTTTTTAATGTGGGTAGACTCATACTTTTCTATTTTATTTAAAAAGAATACCATAATTCTATACCACTATTTAAGTTTTAAATTACACACATTTTGCCAAAGGTGAATCCCTCAAATTGTTTTCTGTGCCCTTGTAACATGGCCTAATTATTCCATGAGCACTTCTTTTCTTTATGGAATAAGAAATGTATCTAATATATATGTATATATGCATATATATGTACAGACACATATACATTTTATAGGAACACTATTTTTAACTGGACTCTCATTAACTGGACAAAACTATAGAACACACACAGACACACATGGCTGTATTTAATTATAAACCTAAACATATTCTTAAAAGCCATGTTAATGATATATATTTCCAAAATTGATCCAATACACAAGTTTCATTAGCTTTCTCTACATATTTGCAACTGTATTCTCTAAAGTCATAGCATTCCTTTGAACGAATTATATCAATTATTCCTCTATAGACCAATTTATCATTGCTACTGCTGCATTCCTTTCTTAACTAGCTCACATTCCCATATTCTACCCCACTCTAACACTGTTTCCACCACTGATACTCCACAGTGAATATTGTCCTCACTCCACATGGGCATCATTAACCTAAACCTTACCTAGTACTTTTCTTCTCTCTGCTCTTTGTAATACCTTATTCCAGTGGCTACCTGCCCAGTCCTCCCAACAAGTGAAAACAAAACCACTTTATTTGGCCTTACTCAATGAGTGTTGGACTAAATGTTTTAGGGGGAAAAAAGATAAGGAAGGAAGGAAGGAAGGAAGGAAGAAAGGAAGAAAGGAAGGAAGGAAGGAAGGAACAGTTGCTTTTTTTTAGTATTCCATATATATTTGGAAATTTAGAACTTATAAACATCTACTAAATACTTAGAGTTTACAACCTGCCTCACTGATTTATAAAACTCTAATGGAAATTTATACTTCTTCATGACTTTTGGATTATATCAATTAAAATGGTTTCATTTTCATTATTTCTCTATCAAATTGCACACAATTCTTGTGTGTCATAAGTGCTATAGAATGTCTTATATTATTTATGCAATTTGTATTCACTGAGATTTCTCAAAATATTTACCAGTGTTAATGCTCTTTAAGTTCTTTTCTTTTTTTAAAGATCATTTTATTAGTACATTGCAATTATACATTATAGTAAGGTTTAATGTGATGAAAACATACATGCACTCAGCTCTTGGTGTGTTTTTCTCAACATGCTTCCCTGTTCTCCCTCTTTCCTTCCTGTACATGCTAATAAAATTGCTGCTAGTACCTTTTCATGTTGCTGTAGTATTATTTGAACTGCTTTCTTCCTCATCCTTCCTCTTCCCTTCCATAACTTCCTCTCTTAATCCTCTTCCACTATTCCACAGATCTCTTTTTCTATTATTTAAAGTTTCTTATGTCTTTTAATTTCTCCCTAGCTTCTACATATGACAGAGAATGGAGAAACCTTGCCTTTTTGAGACTTTCTAATCTTGTTTATTATAATATTCTCTAGTTCCACCCATTTTCCTGAAAATAGTGTAATTGCGTTCTTTTTTATGGCTGAGTAGAACTGTATTGTGCATATATGGTACTTTTTTTATCCATTTATCTGTTGATCAACACTTGGGTTGGTTCCATAATTTGACTATTATAATAAATAGTGTAATTGCGTTCTTTTTTATGGCTGAGTAGAACTGTATTGTGCATATATGGTACTTTTTTTATCCATTTATCTGTTGATCAACACTTGGGTTGGTTCCATAATTTGACTATTGTGAATTGTGCTGCTGTATATATACCATGGGAAAACATAATTCTGTGGAGAGTCCTGATGAGTTTCCTGGTTATTTCTCCATTTGGGGCAAACAAATTCACCTCAAGACCATTGGGATCTTTGGTTTTCTTGATGAAGAAAAAAAAAAATGTCAACAGGCACCAGTCAGAGACAAAGACAGAGGAGAAGCAGAGATACACATTCAAAGGAAAAGTTGGCCATCTTGAGGGTGTAAGAGTGGCCCAGGAACTTTACATTCCTTTTCTTCTAAGGGAGTTAGAGACAGAGGTGGCTAGAGGAATATGGCAACATGGGATGGGATGATGGTCTCCTTTAATTTTCAGGCCAGCTGGGCATGGTGGCTCACTCTTGAAATCCCAGCATTCAGGAGGCAGATACCAGCTGATCACAGTTCACTGACAGCCTCAGCTACTTAGACTCTTCCCAATTCAGTGAAACTCTGTTTCAAATAATAAAAAAGACTAAAAAAAGAAGGGCTGGGGCTTAGAGGTTGAATGCCCCTGGGTTCTATCCCGAGTACATTAAAAAAAAAAAATTCAGGATGACAAAATTCTTTTGGGATAAGAATACAAGGAAGCTGAGCCATGAAAACAGAGTGCTGGGCAAATATGTAACTTTCTCTGACTTTCCTGGGATCTTCTTCCCAAAAAATATAGGTCAGAATATGCTGTGTAGGACAAAAGTTGAAACTTTTTCTTTAGGGATCTAATCCTCTCAGGAATTTTAGGTATGAAACTAGGTCATTATGAATAAAAGTGTGGACCTGGCTTTCATCTAAGATGAAACAGCTCTATAAAGTGAAGCTAAGGATTATGAAGTTTCTTTTAGATTGTGAAAGTATATTTTCTTTTTCGTTCCAATTTGCCTCCTTCCTACTTAATATTTTATTTCTTCTTTCCTACCTCATACACAGATATGCAACTATCACTTTAGTATTCTGACTTCAATTCTTTTGGAGAGATTATGAGTGGTGTAGCTGAGTCATATGTTATTCTTTTAAGGAATATGCAATAACAACATATAAATTATCTCTTTAAAATATATTTTGGTTTTTATAAATTATTTTATGACATCTCTTTATTTTTATCTTTTCTTTGCTTTAATATAAATTTATTTATAATATTGTTGTTAAAATTGTTTATTTTATTTTATTTCAAAATTTTTGTTTACAAATATATGAATAAAACATAACGTGTTTAATAATGGCCCATATTTGTTTTTGTTGTTGTTGTTTGTTTGTTTGTTTGTTGTTGTTGTTTGGTTTTTTTGGTGGTACTTGGGTTCCTGGAAACCCTTCTACCTCCAGGCTACACTCCCAGACCTATTTTATACTTTTTATTTGGAAACAGGTTCTCTTAAGCCAGCTAGGCTGGCTTCAAACCTGCGAGATCCTCCTGGCTCCACCTCCCAAGCGTGGAAATTACAAGTGTGTACCACCACACCTGGCTGGCCCACATTTTAATAATCATCATGACTGAAATTTATTGTTTCTCTTATGTGTGTACAATGAAGCACTGCACCAATAGATTCATAGTCCTCATTTTCTAGTTCCTTTCTCCATTATTTTAGGAAATCTAAGCAGAAAATATTTCACACATGCTAAATGTTTTCTCAGAGTACTTTAGCCTTACACATGTATTTTTCACCATTTTTTCTACATTATTTTATGATTTTTTTAAATTACCAGTTCACTAATAATCGGTTGTTTTTAATTTGCAAATAAGCATGTTAATTGATTTATTAACATTTTTTCTACTGCTAAATTGTTCAATTTTCTACAATTATATTTGTTTTAGTCTACTCTTTAAATTTTTTATAATTCCTAGTGCTTTCTTAACATTGAAAATTGTTCTTTTTATTACCTAAATCATAGCAAAGATATTTTAAAATATTTTTTATAATTGTAATTTCTGGACTCTATTATTCTATAGTTATTTTCTGATGCTTTTGCTATTCTTCACTAATGATAATATTGTTGCAGTACTTTTGAATATGTTTGGCTATGTGTTTCTCTTTCTTTAGAAACATTTGTTTGTAGAAATTCTAGGTACATTATGTACCAATATTGGGAAGAGGCTTCAAAATGTATTAATGTACCAGTATTGGGAAAGATTTTCAATTTTCAAAATATATGTTTGGTAGTAAAATAAGCGAGGAGCTTCAAGAAAGGAATGCAAGATTCCAGGCTCCAAGAGTGATTAGCAAGACAACAGAGATAGTCACAGGGCCTTTTTCACTGTAAAGATAAGATTTCCCAAGAAAGTGGAAGGATGCCATAAACCTTCAGAAGATCCCAGACTTCGATAATCATGGGAGGATGTCATAAGCCTTCAAAAGATATCAGAATCTGATGATCAAATAACACATTTTGGGGTGTAACAAAAGGCTTGGGGTCTGTACTAGAAACAGGACAGACTGACAGGAAGGAATCCCCCACATTAAAAGGCTGGCCCTAAAGGGAGCAGATCTAGTTGGGTCAGAAGGCTGGTTATAAAATACTCTGTATCCAAGAATTATCAGTGACTTCATTTCAGGTCACCCCCTATATTATTCTGCAATAGTATAGGGCTGTAACTATCTTCTTTATTTCTATATTTTAATAAACTCATTTAAATCTTTAGCAAAAGTCTGGACTAGTGTACATCAGTCTTAAGTCTGGACAAGAACCCATGGGAATAATCTCTGGAAGCCTAATAGAGGTCCCCGGGGACAGTTTCCCAAGCCATAACAGTTCAAGCCATAACACATGATTCTGTACTTCTAATAAATTCTTATCCCCATGTTGTATTGACACTTATTTGCCAACAAATGCAATCCTGTTTCTCCACAAAAGAGAGAGAAGAGGGGAAAGCAAGAAAAAGATTGAGTTGCTTAGGGTCATTCAGCTTTGTTCAAGCTGAATTGAAGTTTATGTGAGAATTTCTTTATTTTTCGTTCACTCTTTATGATATATTACAATTCTTCATAATACTAATAAAAGTCATAAACTGTTCACCACTGTGTTATTTTAGAAACATCTGAGTATTGCATACTTTTCCTCTAATCGTTCAATATTTTGGAGTTGGTAAAAATTCCCTCTCCCATTCTAAGATCAAATCTTTTACTGAAGAATAATTTCAATCCTTTAAATACTTGAAGATTTTTTTTAATATTGACATATGATGTAACAATTTTGAGTTATATTTTATTTAAAATGTTAAATGACTTTCAGTCTTCAAAACATTGTGTTGTATGATAATAGGAATATAAAGCTAAATGTGAAATAGTCTTTGACCTCAAGAATGTAAAATGTCTTGGAGTAAGAACATATTAAAAACACAAGTAGCATTTTCAATAATATAAAAGAGATACAGAATATTATAATGAAAAATAACCATATAAATTATGATTGGGGCCAGTTTAATATTTTCTTGGGTTACAGATGAATGGAAAAATGGGTGTTAGAATTTTCTAATATGTGTGTGTGTGTGTATATATATATATACATATATATATATATGTAATATGTATATATTATATGTATATATTACTCTATTCTAATATGTGTGTGTATAATATATATATATATATAAATGTATATATGAGTTGTTTTTACAGGTATGTGAAGAATAGTGAGCATTATTTATCATTGAAGAAATGCAAATATACATCACTAGTTATTACTGTGCCCCAGTAAATAGTAAATGGTTGTTACAAAAAGATAAGTGTGAATAACTGCTAGTAAGAATGTAAAGGGAACTCTTGTACAATGTAGGTAAGAATTTATATTGGTACAACCATTATAGAAAAGAATATAAAGATTTCTCAGAAAATTCAAAGTAGTGTATGATCCAGCAATCCCCCTAGTTAGTTCACACCCAAAGGAAAAGGAAATGGTATCAACACATCAGACACTGCACTCCCATGTCCACCACAGTACTAGTCACAATAGCCAAGAAATGGAAACAATTTTAGTATCCCTCAACTGATAAATAGAAGAAAATGAGAGTATATAAATATATGTATATATTCATAAATATATATTATTATTACATATATATATATATCCATGAGTAAATATATATTATTTGTAAATGAATAATATCCTTTCATTTGCAGTAACATAAATTAAACTAGAGATCACAATGTAAACTGAAATAAGCCAAGCACAGAAAGGCAAGTATTGCACGATCTCCTTCATGTGAGATCTACAATAGCTGAACTTATAGACATTGAGAATGTAATGGTGAGTTTAAGAAGCTAGGGAGATTCTAGGTGAGGGCAGGACAGGAACAGCCTTATAATCAGATAAAAGCAAGAAATTCTGGTGTAAAGTTTTGAGGAAATAAATGTTTAATGTTTAACATATATATAGACATTTGTGCCGGGGGATGTCCAGTATTCACTCTTTGTCTCCCTACCATTGATCACATCAGCAAAGTCACTTTTTTCATAAAAGGCACTGAAAACAGCAGAGCTAGAGGAAGGGAATTGTTCTTCTTACAACAGTAAACTTTGAACTATGTAATTATTCATTACATAGTGTAACACTTTAAAAATTGCTGTAGAGATAATTAATCCCTTCAGAACAGGGGATTTTTATTCCTTGATTTATTTTAAAGAAAGAAAAAAATATCACTTTGTTTCAAATTTCACTTAGAATATTTTATGAGAAAATTCTATGTAATACATTATTATTGCTAAAAATTAATACAACATGCTATTAGTATTTTGTAGAACAGTTATATAGAATGACTGAAATACTAAGAATAAAAAGTAAAATTCAGTGTAGGCTTGTTGTGAATTTCAGTGTGCCATTTAGTAACAAATATGAAAATTCTTTGATGAAATGGTGTTAAAGTATGGTATTGTATGCCCATATAAATTATGATTGGGGCCAGTTTAATTTTTTCTGGGGTTACAAATGAATGGAAAAATGGGTGTTAGAATTTTTATGAGGTCAGAATATGTCAGTTGTTGAATAATGACTATGAATAAATATCCTATGCACAGAATTTTAATCCTCCTCCTGCTCTACTTTGAGGAATGCTGTCAGTAATGAACAGACATTACCCTCTAGGATGTGATCACAGAACTTACTTAAAAACACAGTGCACCATTTAATAGCTGTTTTACATTTTCATAATTTTATATCAAGAACTAGATTATCTCCTTTCTAACATTTTACCATTGAAACCCTTGAAATGATGGGCACAACTTTGTAATATTAAAATATAATTTGATCTACACAGAGCAGACAGGAAGATAACTAATGTAGTAAGATTACTGTATCACGTCTTAGTTTGGGAGAAACATTTTATTTGAATTCGAAGTTTTATTTAATCTGATGATATGTTAGAAGATAGTGTCATAAAGAGGACAAATTTTTCTCTGCAAGAGTTGTCTCAGATGCAGACTCAGCTTCTAAGGAACCTTTTTAGAAACATCTTCACCATCTAATTATACAACCCAGACTAAATTGGCTGATAATTACATTTGAACTTGCAAAATAAGGACAAAGCTAGGGAAAGGAATTGAAAAAAAATTATATGAAAGAGTTCTGATGAGAAAAAATTTCAACTAGTTACTGAAGGAAAGAGCAGTATTTTCCTTACCTGGGAAAATTGCTTTATATATTCTTTGTAGTGTCTGTCTTGAATAATTAATATGCAAAAATACAAAAAATACTGGCTCTTGGCTCAAACTACACTTGAATTATCCTTCATTCTTTCCCTCATTCAGTGAAAACTTCTTGGCTTCTGATCCTCCTTGTTCTGTGCTTTACCATAATAAAGGTACTAGCCAGAGATCTGTGAAGATTTATTTGAATATGTTAAATATCTAAAATTAATTAGAAAGGGGAGAAGGGGCCTAACAAAGAAGGGATTATATATTTGAATGATTTTTTTTCTCAAATGGTTTCCTCAGTTCCATTTGATGTGTGTGTGTGTGTGTGTGTGTGTGTGTGTGTGTGTGTGTGTTTGGGGATGGACCTCAAGGGGCATTTGACCTTCGAGCTACACCCTGCCCTATTTTTTAATCTTTCTTTTTGAAACAGGATCTCACTGACTTGTGGATGGCCTCACTAAGTAGCTGAGGCTGTCCACTAATCGCGATCCTCTGGTCCCAGCCTCTCGAATGCTGGGATTACAAGTGTGCGCCACCACACCCAGCAAGATTTTTAATACCCTTTTTTTTCGAGACCTATTTTATATTTTGTTTGGAGACAGGGTCTCTTAAGCCAGTGAAGCTGGCTTCGAACCTGCAAGATCCTCCTGTCTCTGCCTCCCAAACGTGGGGATTACATTTTTATTCTGAAAACACTTTCTTTAGTCTGTGATCACCCCATGAGTTTTTCTGTTTTGTTTATTTCTTTAATTACTAAAATCTTGAATGATTGGTCTACCTACTTATTGTCTAATGATAACTCCTCATCCCTTGAAATCTCTATTCTGCTCTTTGTAGCCTTAAGGAATCTACTGGATTTTCAGTCCTCCGATGGACTCTTCATCTTGCCAAACTTGAAAATCTTATTCCTTAACATCATGTGTTAGGTCTTTTCCAGTTTTTCCCAGTTTTCATTTTGAGCATTCTTTCTGTATTCATCTACTCCTATAATTTTCAGAAAGCATCCTCATACATCAGTTATCAATTCTAAATGGCAGCTCTAACTCACTGAGTCAAAATCGCTTGGGAGGCTGAGACAGAAAGATCGCACAGATTCAAAGCCAGACCCAGCTACTTAGTGAGGCTCTCAGCAACTTAGTGAGACCCTGTTTCCAAATAAAGTATAAAATACGTCCAGAAGTATAGGCTGGATGTCAAAAGCCCCTGGTTTCCACCCCTAGTACAATCTAAATAAATAAATAAATAAGATCTCTGTGTGTGTGTGTGTGTGTGTGTGTGTGTGTGTGTGTGGTGTGTGTGTGTGGTGTGTGTGTTTGTGTGTGTGTGTGTGTGTGTGTGTTACTGGGAACTGAATCCAGAGGCATTCCACAACTGAGATAAAATCCCAAGTCTTTTTTTATTATTTTAAAAAGACTCTTGATAAATTAGCACACACTGGCCTCAAACTTGCTATCTTCCTTTCTTAAGCCTCCCAAGGACTGAGATTGAAGGCATGCACCACAGCTCCCAGCTTGTTTTAGAAAATTTCAAACCTGTGTGTCAGGCTGTCATGAACATGTAGCCTACAATGTTCAAAAGACAACACATATTCAACACATACAAAAATAAATTTTATTGGCTCTTTCCTTGGTTTCTTTGTGTTTGTTTTGTCATGTCTTCAATTTTCCAAAATGTAAATATCTGATCATTTGAACATCTCCCTGTCCTCTACAGAGATTTGTCAATCCTTGCCATTTCTTAGGTGTGCTTGAGAAATATTGAGTGACTCTGCTCAAAAGACTGTAGTTTCCCAAGCAAAGCTGTTTAGTGAAATACCAAAGCCTATTTTATATATGTTTCCCAAAATATATGTGTTAGTAATTTAGTTTCCAATTTAAAAAAGTGCTAAGAGGTGTGGCTTTTAGGATGTGATTAGATCATGAGGCTCGGATTTATGGATTTAGTAATGCTGTTTTTTCAAGAGGGTTAGTCTCACTGGAGTTAGTTCCTCAAAAAGGGATGAGTTCTACACACCCATTTTTACTCTCTTAAACATGCTTTGTTTCCCTTTTTGTTTTTGCCACAGCATGCCCAAGCAAGAAGTCTCTCACAAGAAGCCAGTAGCTAAGACTCAAAGAAAATGGTCACTATGGAATGCAGCACATCTCAGTTGCCATAACAAATGAAATTAAACTTCTAAGAAGGCAGCTACTTGACAAGAAAAACAAAGCAGTGAAGATACATATGGAAACCACGGTGGAATAAAACCCAGTAGTCAAAATAGGAGATAGCAAAGAGCCCATGAACACTCCTGACCTGCCACCATTGTAGAGGCTCATGACATCTTGTCTGGCCCCCCTGCGCCAGGTCTGCCATCTCTGCGGCTCCCCAGAAATTCCCAGCAAAAAAGCCAAGGACTTGAACTGAAGTAAGTGACAGCAAAACTACGGCATCTTAAGCGATTAGTACCTCACTTCAGGGACAAAAAAAAAAGTCATTTAGTCTGAATTCCCAGCCAGAAACCTATACCCACAGCAATGCACTGTGCCCTCCAGAGATCTGAAAACCTGCAAGACAAGTTAATTGTGCTTCTCAGTGGCTCACCAACCAGAACAGCCCAGGAACCCTGGCAGTGTGAGTTGGCAGTTCACTCCTGAGGTCAGGTCATAACCTACAGAGACATGGGAGAGGCCCATAGTGCCCTGGGTATTACTATGAGACCTACTACCAGTGTTGATTGGAAAGAGAAGGCCCAGGGACAGAAAACACAGACCCCTCCCCAATCTGCAGTTATATAAAACTGATTTATAATTACACCCACCACCTGAAGACCTAAGTGCAGAGCTGGGAGAGGCAACAGCATGGTATAGGCACCCCTGTGCTGGCTTTGACAAAGACAACAGCACAAGGTTCCAAACATTGCAAGAGACCCAAAAGTGGGGCTGCTAACTGACATCACCAATATTCATTACTGAGCAAATGAAAGATCCTGGAACAGGCTTAAGAACTTACTTTAGTAAGTGTAGATATTAAATAGCTAAAAGTATCCATGTAGACCCAGGAGGACTGCAGAGGCCAAGTCAGCTCTGTACTTATATATTTGCATGATTGGTTTTTGTTTGTTTTGTTTGGTTTTGATTTGCTTTTGTTGCTGTTGTTTATTTGATTGGTTGTTTTGTTATTTCCTGTATATTTGCTTCCTTCACCATTTATTTACAAGCTTCCTCCCACTCTCCTATTACCTCTCTTCCTTTAAAGCTATTTTCTTTTGCATTTCTTTTTCTTATATCAATCTATTTCAAAGTACTATGCATAAATACCCTACACTGACTATAAGAATTCTCCTATATATTTACTATCTCTCATCTCTACCAGATGCTACCTTACTATACCTAAACGCTTATTCAAGTCAATTATATCTATGTGTTCACTCTAATCCTATACCCATCACTTCAGCCCCCTCCCCTCACCCAACCCTCACCATTGAAAACTACTTTCCCTTGTATAACTCTTTTAAGCTAAGATTGGACCAGAGAGGTGATCCAGAGAGGAGGACTACCACACAATAAAGATAAACTAGCCACAGCTGATAGAAAAAAACGCTCAACAGCTCACACATTGAGGTTTAAAAAATGCATACATCACAAACTATTCCCACATCTCTGATCCAACTCTCTAGAAACAGACAAAATACCTGACGTTAACACCTGAAACCCATCAATACAACCATAGCATTAGGCAGAAGGAACCCCAGAGAAACTCAGTATTGAAAATCTACAGGTAGATCAACAGTAGACACAGGTTTGGGGATTAATATTAAAGTGTGAGTGTCAGCTGGGACCATCTCTTCTAGCAATCTGGAGCAGAACCTATGAATGAGAATTCACACTCAAAGAAGATAGCAAGACAATAGAAACACAAACCTGAGAACTTTGAAATTATAAGAATGAGGAAGTGAGGAAACAATAAATTCCCACAACTCAACAACGGAGATCACCAATACTGATGTACAGAAAATGCAAGAAGGAGATTTCTGAATTCTGATCTTCAAAATGATAAAAGGCTTCACAATAAATGTACAGGAAATGAAAGAAAAATTTGAGGCATTAAGAAAGAATCAGAATGAGGTCTTGAATGAAATGAAGGAGTCAATAAATGAAGACAACAATAGAAAACAATTCTGGAAGAGTAGATAAAATGGAAAACAGAATATCACTGTTAAAAGACAGTTCATTCAAAACTGAAGATGTTGTCAACAGTATACAAAAGACATTATAACAACAGAACCTAAACATTGAACAATTATGGGACAATATGAAACATACCAACTTATGAATAAATATCCTGAAGAAGTGATAGAGGCGCAGACCAAGGGTCATATTCATAATCTTTTCAGAGAAGTTTTTAAACATGCAAAAAGACTTGGGCAATAATGTACTGGAGACATACAGAACAACATTAAGACAAGATAAAGAGAGACTTCTCTATGCCATGTAATAATTAAGATGACAAATATAGAGGCTAAGGAAAGAATCTTAAAGGCAGTGTGAAAAAAAAAATGAGTGACTTTCAAAAGCAACACAATAAAAATTACACCAGACTTCATAACCCAAGTTATGAATGCAGGATGTACTGGTATGAAGTAATCTAGACTTTGAAAAAAAACAAAACAAAGACTGCTATATCCAGAAAAGTATTTATTTAAAATGTATAGAGAAGGAGAAATGTTCCCAGATAAATGAAATCTTAAAAAATTTATGACTGTCAAGTCAGCACTAGAGAAAATACTTAAAAAATAAATAATAAAAAAGAAGCAAATTTCTGAACCAGATAAGAGAGAAATCCCATCTGGGAGCAACTAACCAAAGAAGAAATAACATTATATCAAAAATATATAAGCACAAAAATGACAGAAAACAAAAATCATGTTTTAATAACAACACTGAAAGTCAAAAGGCTTGACTCACCAATTAAAGGACATAGACTGACAAAGTGGATTAAAATAATCAAATATAGGCTACTTTGAAGAAACTCTCCATACAATAAAGATATTCATAGGCTAAAAGTGAAAAGATAGAAAAAGATATATCATGCTAATGGAGACCAAAAACGAGCAAGGTAGCAATGCTGATATCCAATAAAACAGACTTTAAGCTAAAACACATCAGAAAAGACAAAGCAGGGCACTTTTATTAAAAAAAAGAACAATCCGCTGGGTGTGGTGGCCACGCTTGTAATCCCTGTGCTTGGGAGGCAGAGACAGGAGGATCGCGCAGGTTCGAAGCCAGCCACGCGTACTGGCTTAGGAGACCCTGTTTCCAAATATAAAATGTAAAAATAGGTCTGGGAGTGTAGCCTGGAGGTAGAAGGGCTTCCAAGAACACCAGTACCACCACCCCCCCCCAAAAAAAAAGGAACAATCCAGCAGGAAGATATAATAGTAAACATTTGTGCCCCAAATGTGGGGGAACCCACATTTGTAAAATAAACTCTTCAAGACATCAGATTTCAAAGAGTTCCAAATACAATAATATTGGGAGATTTGAACACACCACTCACACCGCTAGATCGATCTTCAAGGCAAATGATGAGTAAAAACCTCTTCAGAACTAAAAAATATATATATATATATATATATATATATATATATATATATATATATATATATATATATGCCAAATGGGCCTAATAAACATATCAGAATATTTCAACCAGCAACAGCTTAGTATACATTTAACTCAGCTGCTTATGAAACCTCCAAAATAGACGACATTCTGTGCCACAAAGCTAGCAGCATATTTCTAAGCACATATAACCAATCTAATTTTAACCAAGAAGATATAGAAAACCTAAACCAACCAATAGCAAGCAAAGAAATATAAACAGTGATAAAAAATTATTCCATCAAAGAAAGCTCAGTCCCTCAGTCCCAAATGTGTTTTCAGCTGAATTTTACAAAACTTTTAGAGAAGAACTAAATCTAATACTCCACAACTCGTTTTGTAAAATCAAAAGTAATGGAATTTTTCCAAACTTCTTCTATGAGGCCAGTATCACACTAATCCAAAACAAAATAAAGATACCTCAAAAAAAGAAAATTCCAGACCAATATCATTGATGGACATTGATGCAACAATTCTAAACAAAATAATAGCTGCACAGTCAAAACATATCAAAAAATTTATACCATTACCAAGTTTATTTCATCTTAGTAAATGAGGTTGGTTCAACATATACAAATCAATACTTGCTATTCACCATATAAATTGAAATGAGAACAAAAATCACATGATCATATCAATGTGCTAAAAAAAAAGCATTTGAAAAAATAAAGACCCATTTATTGTAAAAATACTGCACAAATTAAAATAGAAGAAACATATCTCAATATCATTAAGGCAATATATAATAAACCCAAAGCCAACATCATATTGAATGGGAAAAAAAAAACCTGCAAGAATATTTCCTAAAATTAGAAACAACACAAGGATGCCCAGTATTGCCAATCCTCTTCATTATAGTCCTGTAGACTCCTTCTAGAGCAATAAGACAAGCAAAATATATCAAAGGAATTCAAGTAGGAAAACAAAAATTAAATTTATCTTTGTTTGCAGATGACCTGATTCTATATTTGGAAGACCCAAAATACTCAACCAAAAGACTACTGGAGCTGATACCAATTCAGCAAAGTAGTGGGATACAAAATAAACCTAAATATGTCAGTAGCTTTTCTATTTGTCAACGATGAATCCATGGAGAAAGAAGTACAAAAAACAACTCCATTTATGAAACCAAAAAATTACCTAGAAATAAACCTCACCAAATGTGGAGAATCCAGCCCAACAGCGGCGGGGCTTGAAAAGATGATGAGTACCGATAACTCGAACACACACAACCACGAGCCGGGAGTCAAGTCAAGCAAGATCTCATTTATTTCTCTCCAAGCAATCATATATATAGCACCAAACCACAAGGGGAATTCCCATGGGAAAAATCCTAGCCTATCGGGAATAAAGATCACTAGCACGTAGTTTACAGCCATTCATGTATGCAGAAAGCTCTTTTAAAGGTAGAAAGGGAAAAACTGCTCAGTCTCCCCACCCATAATGAATGGGGAAACCACGCCTCTGTAGCTTCCTCCAGGCACCATCTTAGCCCATTTTCTGCTGAATCTTAAAGTTTTGCCTTAGGCTGCAGGCTGCTCAGGCCGAGGGAGGCTGCATCTCCTTAGGCGCTGTATGGACACACCCCATCAACCAAAGATGTAAATGACCTGCATAAAGAAAATTATAAAACACTAAAGAAAGAAATTGAAGATCTTCGAAGATGGAAAGATCTCACTTTCTCATGGATAGGCAAAATAAGTATCATCAAAATGACCATTCTGCCAAAAGTGATCTACAGAATCAGTGCAATCCCAATCAAAATACCAAATGACATTCTTCATTGACCTAGAAAAATAATTCATGAATTTTATATGAAGGAACAAAAGACCCAGAATAGACAATACAGTTCTCAGAAATGATAACCATGCAGGAGGCATCACAATTCCTGTTTTCAAATTATAATACAGAGCTATAGTAAGTAAAACAATATTGTATTTACAGAAAAACAGGCACACAGCCCAATTGAACAAAAGATACATAAACAAACCTGCACATTTATAGTCAGTCAATCTTTGACAAATGGGCCAAATATATACGTTAGATAAAAGAAAGCCTTTTCAACAAATGGTACTGCAAGAACTGGTTATCCAATCGTAGAAAATGAAAATAAATTCTTACCACTCATCCTTCACATGAATCAACCTGAAATGTCCAACAACCTGGATATCAAATCAGAAACCATGATGCTATTAGAGGAGAATATAGGTTCAACACTCCAACATATAGACACAGGTAGTAACTACTTCAACAAGATCTCCAAAGCTCAAGAAATTAAACCAAGAATTAACAAATGGAATGGCAATAAACTAAAAAAGTTTCTGCTCATCAAAGGAAATCATCAAATATCTAAAGAAAAGGTGACAAAATGGGAAAATATTTTTTTTTCAGCTGTCCCTCTTATAGAGGGCTAATATTCAGAATATACAAAGAACTTAAAAGTCTTTCACGAGAAAAACAAATAACCCAATGAATAACTGTGCCCCTGAATTGAGTAGATACTTCACAAAAGAAGAGATACAAATGGTAAATAGATACACGAAAAAATGTTCAACATCATTAGCAATCAGAGAGATGCAAATAAAAAAATACACTGAAATTCTATCTAACCCAAATCAGAATGGCAAGCATAAAGAAGTCAAATAATAATAAGTATTGGCAATTATGTGGGGAAATAGAAACTGTTCTACACTGCTGGTGAGATTGCAAACTAATTCAGCCTCTATGAAGATCACTGTAAAGATTCCTTAAAAAACTGAGAATGGATCCAACACATGATCCTGCTATACCACAACTGAATATCTTTTCAAAGGGGATGAAACCAGAAAACTACAGAAATGCATACCCATATTCATATCATCACAATTTACAATAGCCAAACTATGAAACCAACATATGTCTCCATCAACAGATGAATGGATTTAAAAATTATGTGAAATACAAACAATGGAATTCTACTCAGCAATAAAGATGAACAAAAATAACATCATTTTAAGAAGATGGAAGGGCCTGGAGAAGTTAAGTGAGATTAACCAAGCAATCTTAAGCAAATTTAAGCCTGTTAAGTGAGATTAGGCAAGCACAGAAAGAGAAGGGACATAAGATTTTTCTAATATACTTGAGTGCTTGAGATACCAGAGGGACTCCAGAAAATGTAAGAGATCCTCAGTGGAGCCAGCGAAGGAGGATAGGGGAGAATGAAGACTGAAGTTCATTCATGGAAATACTACCTGAAAATCATTCATGGAAATACTACCATCCACTATGTGTATACATGTGAATATACCATTGTCAATCTGTACACTTGGTATTGTGAGGAAAAGAAATGGAGAGGTGGTGGGGCACCAAGTACTGTGGGCATGCATGCCATTGTCAACCTGATCTACATTATGATGTGAGTCTATAATGCACCAATAAAAGCAAAGAAAGGAAGGAAGGAAGGAAGGAAGGAAGGAAGGAAGGAAGGAAGGAAGAGAATATAATACCTTGGTATTGGATTTTCCAAACCCCAGAAACCTAATAAATTATGAGTCTAATATGTCACCCAGTATGTGATATTCTACAGCACATAATAGACCATCACAACCTCTTTGGTCTCATTTTGCCAACTTATACAAAATTTCATCCACACATTATACACTCTTTCCTCTACTAAACCACAAATTTATATAGTTTTATTCCACTCTATCTCAAAACATCCTGTGATGCTTATATTAATTACTATTTTAGAAATATTTAATAATAGTTTAAAGAAGGAATATAAAGTTAGAACAAAACAATAGATATAAGCACTATAATTTCTTAAGACTCAGGAAGACTCATGATAATATGTGCAAGGAGGAAACATCTGTCTAGAGTCAGACTACTTAAACAATACTCATTGCTCAATGGAAAACAGATGTTGCAAACTGATCGCTTTTGTATATAATATAACATATATATTATAAAACATTATATATGAAATATATGATAAATAATATTATATGATATACATCTATTGCTATAATATAATAATATAATATAATAGATATATATATAATCATATATGAGATGTATATGATAACAAATAAATGCATATATAATGATATTTAAAAAGTAGGTCTATACTACTCTGTATTTAAATTGTGACATAAAAACTAAGTTTTACATTACAATTCTGAAGAAGCCCCAAATCATGTTTAAATATTATTGCTTGATATATGCAAATAGTGTATACCTTTTTGGAAGATGTGCCTATGCACACTTGATTTAAAACAAGAAAGATCAATATATCAGACTGAAGTGATTTAACACCAGCATTTTATGAAATTTTATGAAAGATGAGATCAAAATCTCCTTTAGATTATTATAGATTAAAAAACTTGCTTTTATTTTATTGTGAATTATGATAGACTATTATATTCATATCATTTTACAATCAAATCTTCAAGATATAAACATCATCCAAGTAAAATGTGTTAAAATGAGGAAATATATAGTCTTTTAAAAAAATTATGCCTCTTTCATCGTCATTAGCTACACCAGTCTCTTTTTTCCCTTCTTTTTCCAAATACTAGAAAGAACGGTCTACTTCCATTTTCTTGCATGTATCTTATTTCCTATATTCTTAAAATGGAGCTTTCCATGTGGAGATTGATAAGAGTCTTGAGACTTATAAGTATTCCAGCTCTTGGTCTATGAAATTATAATTACTGTGTTTCCTTCTTCTAATATGCAATGCTGCTCTGGAGTACTCCCCCTTGTCATATGGTAACTTATCTTTGAAGCTCACAAGTGTTTGTACAAACTGTCATTAGGCCCTGTGATTATTTGTTAAAGATCTATTTAATTGCCTTCTCTATCTCTGCCAATGAATACATAATGTTAGATAAGAGTTTGATAATGTTTCTACATTTAGTTACAGATATAGTGATGTTTCCATCAGGACCTATGTGTCCCTACTTATTTGTGACAACCGTTATTTTGCTGTTTGTCGATGCTCTGTCTCATCCTCTTCCTCTGCTCCATGTGAGTGTAGCAAGGGAATGCAATTATAGACTGGTCTAATCAGTTGCAGCATTACAGTTTATCTGCTCACTGAACCCTTTCCAAAATCCAATTTGCAATCCTGGAAATGTGAATATACACGATGGGATTTTTCCTTAAGGTAAGGCCTGCTAGAAATGCCTATTTTTGTAATTAGCCAACCTAATGGGAAAAAGATATAGGGGATGCCTCAGTATCATAGAGTTGTTCTGCGCTCCCTTGATGAACAGTTTCATTTTCATGATGACATGATGACATGAGGAGTTGCAGCTCCTCCTCATTCACAGATTTTGTTTAGGTGTCCAGTCTCCCCAGGTAGTGAGCAGGTATTCAGACAAATCTAATAGTATCAAGTACATATGAAACTATACTCCATACACATATCCCCTTTTGAAGTTTTGGGATGCACATTAAAATAATAAATCTTCCAAATAAATCTATTTGTTAGAGAAATTAATTAATTAATTGATTTACTTACTAAACCAGGGGCATTCTACCCTCAAGCTACACACCCAGCTTTATTTTACTCTTTAAAACAGGGTATCACTAATTTAATGAGACTGCTCTAAAACCTTTTACTCCTCTCTCTCAGCCTCCCAAGTACTAGTCCTAGAATTACAGGTGTATGCTACCAGGCTGGCTAAGAAAGATATTTTTGAGAAGTTTGATTAACTTTGTTTTACATAGCTTTTCTCAAACTTATTTGGCCCTAGAGTCTTTGTTTACTGAATAATATCTCATAAATCTAGGATTCTCTAGGAACAATTCTCAGAAATTGATTTCTCTTTTAAACCTCTGTGAATCAGTTTAGTCCTCTTCTTGCCCTGTTACTCTCAAGTAGGTGTTACAAGGATCAGAAAAGAAAAAAACAACTGATAAACAAGAGCTTCTGAATGGAAGTCTTATTGTCTCCCTAAGTGTGGATCAGGGCTATACAAGAAAAGATACGTTTAAAAGATTTTTTAACAAAGCATCTATGTACACATAATCGATGGTAGCATTTTCATTAATAAACCTCCATCTTCCTCCTAACCTTCCCTTATGTCACCCCCTGGCTCCACTGAGGTTTCTCCTCTATTATATGGAGTCCTCTTGTAGCCCAATTTCTCCCTAGCTTGCACCTATTAGAGAAACATTAATCTCAGTACTCTGTATTAGGAAGGTGGGAATGAGGAGGTGGGAGCAGGGCACCAAGTGCTGTGTGCTTGTATGCTACTGTCAATATGATTTACAATATGATGAGAGCATAATGCACCAATAAAGAAAAAAAATAATATTAATATAAAGCGTCAAGTATTTTTTATTTTTATGTGGATCATATTGAAAATGGCATACATTCACACAGTGCTTGGTGCCCTCCCCTCCAACAATGAGTGTCTAAGTTGAACATGCTACATTTACACTTATACACATATTTGAATGTAGCTCCTCCAGTTAATCAACCTCAGCTTTCTTCCTCTCCTAACCTTCCTTTCTAGTGTTGCTGAAGTTTCCCCTCCATTATCTGGAGTCTTCTGGTATCCCTCATACTCCCTTAGTTTGAGTATATTAGAGAAAACATATGTTCCGTCTTTTTCTGTGCTTGGCTGATCTCACTTAACATAATGTTCTCCAGGTCTTTCCATCTTGTTGGAATCGACATGGTTTTGTTCCTTTTCTATTGCTGAGTAGAATTGCATTGTGTCTATTTCCCATAATTTTGCAATCCATTCATCTGTTAATGGAGATGAATTGGGGAAAAACTGCAGTAATTTTCTCTAAATTCAGGAACAAGACAAGGATGCCCACTATCACCACTCCTTTTCAATAAAGCCCTAGAGATTCTTGACATAGCTATAAGACAAGAGAAGGATATCAAATGAATTCAAATAGGAAAAGAAAAATTAAAATTATCCTTCTTTGCAGATGACATGATACTTTATCTAGAAGACCTAAATAACTCAACCAAAAGACTACTGGAGCTGATTAACCAATTCGGCAAAGTTGTAGGATACAAAATCAACCTAAAGAAATCAGTTATTTTCTTTATGCCAACAATGAATCCACAACGAAAGAAATAAAACAGTTCCATTCACAATAACCTCAAAACCAATAAAAACACCTAGGAATACACCTAAAGCATCAATTCGACTTCAGATATCTGTTATCCTGATGCAAATTATACAGATGTGTATTGCTTTAGAGATAGTGCGGGGGGGGGGGGTACTGGAGATTTAACACAGGAGTGTTCTATCACTAAGCTACATCCCTAGCCCTTTTGATTTTTGTTTTGTTTTGTTTTGAGACAAGAACTCTCTATATTGCTAAGGGTGGCCTAGAACTTGCAATCTTTTTGCCCCAATTTCCAGAATATTAGGATTATAGGAGTATACCATCCCACCTGGCTATTTTTTCCTTCTAATAGGAATGTTAAGCAAGAAAAAAATGATTTGATTTGATCCTTTTACTTTATTTAATACTGTGAGAGTTTCTAATATATAAAAATATATTTCTATCAAATTTCACTGTGAAAATACAAAATGTATAAGTGTTCTGGTCAACATTCTTGCAGCTATAATCTAAAAATTGATTATGTAACATGGAGGAAAGAAGATTTATTTCTTGTGGTTTCAGGGTTCAGTCCATGTGAGGCCATGAACCATGGATCTCAGGACATGGTGTCAGGGATCAGAGAGATGGAGGTCACATGGGGTTTGCTCCTCAGGTCATGGAGTCCTGAAGCAATAGAGAGAGTGAAGAGGGGGAGGAGGAGCAATGTATATTTTCTCCAAGGCTCTCCAGTATGGGACTCACTGGCCTGAGTTACCACCCAGATACCATTGAAATGAATTTATCCACTGCTGGGATTACAACACTCATGACTCAATTACATCAATTCTGAACATTAATCAATGAGTTATTCAGGGGACATTTTATATCTAACTATAACTATTAGTTTGAAATTAAAATTTTTAAAACAAAAGGACATGTCAGTTACCACTTTTAATATAATAATTTAAAGGCTTTTAAAATTTTATCTCATATAGAGATGTTACTTTTATTGACCTTCTTAGCAGTTGATTTGTGGCCTTCAAATTTTATTTTATATGTCATCTTAAATATTTGCATCACAGGGTCACCCTCTTTTTGTGATGCTTTTAAGGTTTATCCTCTTTGTGGAATAATCCATTATGCACTCATGCCATAATTTCACCTCAAAGCTACAAGGACTTTGTGTTTTTATAAACTCTCTGCTTTGAAACTAACACCTTCATTTTCTTTGCACTTTTTTTCCCTGATGAAATTCTAAACTTCATTTAAGGTACAAAAGAAAGATCAAGCTATTTGCATTTCAAATTTATTTCTCATTAATATGTCCATTTTAAAAATAGTTGCTCTTTTACGGGAACTGGAATATTGAACAATAATAATCTTCTGAGCAGTAGAGTGGTTCTCTTCCATTGTTTCATCTTTCATCCCTGTCTTTCAGACTTAGGTCACATCTTTGCAGAGTGGCTGACCATACTGTAGCAAACATGCAATGAGAGATATGTATCCTGAAAAACTAATGAAAAAGTGACCTTTGACTTGTTACAATATGCATTGCTATGTAACACTGAAGGAACTCCAACAGTGATATTTGCAAGTTATTCAAGACACAGACTTTGCATTTTTAAATAAGCCCTTTTCTCCATCTATTTGAGTTCAAAGAAATTTATCAAACATGCAACAAATTTACCCTGAATATTGTCATACCTTTCTCTAGCTGCTAGACTATTAGAATTAATTCAATTTCTTGCTTCCCTAAGGCCCTTCATGATATGAAAATTAGATATATGTATAAGTAAATAAGTATAATTTTTAAAACACATTTACATTTTATATAGGGAAAACCCAATACCACTTTTTTCAGTAATAGTTTTCAAAAGGAGGTCACAATGAATGTAGGCCTTGAAGAATGTTTTGCCTTATTTACAGTTTTGTGCTACACTTCAAATATTCTAAAGAGTGTAGACGCAACATAACTTTACTTATATTGGTAAACATGGATGGCATTTAGTAGAGATACTAGATTAAGTTTAAGAAGAACTACTACAAATAATACAAGAGAACTCAAGATCCTAAGAGCAAACAACTTGTAAACCCACTATGAGAAAATATATTTTTTTCTTCTCAATGTTCAAAATAAAAACCCCATTTTAAATTTCACATTTTTGGATGACAAGTGCATCCCTTCGGCACTTTCAAATATCATGCCTCACTCCTAGTTCACTTCATTTTTATACACTTTTTAATTTTTTTTTTTTGTGTGTGTGTGTGGTATTAGGGTTCCTGGAAGCCCTTCTACCTCCGGGCTACACTCACAGACCTATTCTTATACATTTTTATTTGGAAACAGGGTCTCTTAAGCCAGATAGGCTGGCTTCGAACCTGTGCGATCCTCCTATCTCCGCCTCCCAAGTGCAGGGATTACAAGCGTGTGCCACCACACCCAGCCATTTTTATACACTTTTATTGGTGCTTTGTAATTATACATTAGAGTGAAGTTCAAGGTGACACAGACATACGTGCACACAACACTCAGGGCACGATGGCAGGAGGCAGAGAACGCAGGAGTGGAGGGACTCTGCTCTGACAACATGGAAGCTGCAGGCAGAAAGGGCGTAAGGAGAGGAGGAGGTATATATGGTCCCCAAGGCTGCATGCACCCTGGGGACCTTTCCTCAAGCCAAGCCAACATGGCTGCCCTGACTCCTGATGTCTAGGGGATATTCTAAATCAAACCATAGACAAAAGCATTACTCAAAACGTATTCCTGTCATTAAGTCATATGACTGTATTAGTGTTTTATTGATAAAATAAAATAAACTATATCATATATATGCAATAAAAATGAGCATAATGTGTTTTTCAAATTTTTGGTCATTGGAAACAACATCTTTGAGATATGAAACTATTTTCACTACGTAATTATGTATTGTTTCTAAACACATCTTGTATATTTATTATCCCTAGTATCACTGGATATGCTTTTATATCTTTTAGAAAGTTCTCAACCTAATCCATCAACTAAATCTTTGGGTGTATTTCAAGTTCTTATTGAATTCAAGTTCACTTGGAAAACCAAGCAGTTCAGCTTCTACTCTGCTATTAATCACTACTTCCATAATGCTGCCTCTGAATTTTGTTTATATGTCATATTTCTATCTCTCTTTTTCTTTCCTTTTTTTGTTCAGTACTGGGGATGGAATCCAGGGGCATTCTACCTATGAGCTATCCCCCAAACCCTACTTTTTATTCTTTATTTGAAACAAAGTCTCACTAAGTTGCAGAGGGCCTCACTAAGCAGCTGAGGCTGTCCCCTAACTGTGATCCTCCTGTCTCAGTACACAAATGCTGATTAGGAGCATGTGTCACCACTTCCAGCATATTTTCTCCTTTTATGCTTCAGTCTCTAATTTTTTTCTATTTATGTCACCAAATTTTATTTGTGTTTTCTTCCTGTTAACTAGCACAATATTAGTATATTGCAAATACCACAAAATGAGGAGCCAATATGAGTAATCTAATTTAAAATATATTCACTCTAGCATGGTGCCACATTCCTATAGGCCGAGGCATTATGATCACAGGTTCATGGCCAGACTTGACAATTCAACTTCTCAAGGCCTTCGACAACTTAATGGGGTATTGTTTCAAAATAAAATAATATAAGGGTGTCAGAGGAAGAAAGTTCCTGATTTCAATTTCTGATATCACAGAGAGAACAACAAGAATATATATATATATATATATATATATATATATATATATATATATATATATATATACACACATATACACACATATATACATATATATGTATATAGTGTGTGTTCAAAGCTATATTTAACCTATATAAAAACATGAATTTCTTATAAGTATGTTCCAACATTTCTCCCTCTCAACATTGAAGATTTTGTATTACCTATTTCTATCTGCATTCTGGAAATGTTTTAGTATGGTAAAGGAATAAAACAGGAAGCTTCATATTTCAGTGGTAAACTGTGGCCATGGGGGTTTGGAGTCTGAAGTACTGAACACTAAGAATAAAAGTTAAATATTAGAAGCAATAGACTAAAGATCTTTTCGATTATATTATATTTTATTATATTCTTCTCTAATTCAGTGACCACATGTTTTAAACACTAGTCACTTGTATATGTTTCTTTATAATGACATATCACTCAACCTTAACTTTATGTTTTTCATTTGTTGAATCAAAGGAATTATTTTTTGTGTTCTAATTTCATGCTTACAAAGCATTTTATTGATTTCAATTTGGCTTCTCATGTTTTTTGTCTAAAGTAAAAAATATATGCCTCAGCCTGACAAGCTGAATTTGGTTCCATTAAGAGTTAGAGGTTTTATAGTGAATGCATCTATCTGTATTCTATTTTTTTAGAAATAAAACTCACCCACAAATGTAGTTACTCTCTTACACTTTGAGGAAGCAATGCTTGTTTATAAGTACTGTAATAAAAGAGTAAAATAAAATAATTAAACCTACCATAGAAGCAGTTCATAATTGTTTATTGAATTTTAATCTTCTCACAGCCTGCCTCTCTCTCTCTCTCTCTCTCTCTCTCTCTCTCTCTCTCTCCCTTCCTCTCTCCCTCCCTTTGTATTTCTTTGTATTTTTTTGGTACTAGGAATAGAACCCAGGGACATACTTCTGAGGTATACCACTGAGATATACCCCACCCTTATTTTTCATATTTTACTTTGAAACAGGATGTTGCTAATTTGCTAAGGCCAGCCTCCAACCTGTGAGCCTCCTCTCCCAGCCTCCTCTCCCAGCCTCCCAAGTAATGAGATTGTAAACATGCTCCATCACACCATGCTTTTCACATTTTCTCCATCCCAAATAAATGTTATTGCCAAAATAACAGGATTTAGAAAAGTAAGGGAAGGCTCTGGAAAATAACCTACTTAGCTATATTCTACCTCATTCATTCATTCTCTATCCACTAATAAATTATCTACTGGCCACTGCTATTCTCTCTACCTGTGATTTACCACAGTGCCCATCAACTCACTAGACTGCAGACATACCGACTTCCTCCAAGTCCCTTCTGCAGCTAAGCACTTGCACACTTATGATTTCATGCATTCTTTTTTGTCTTATTTCAGTGCTCTCTCCTTGGTTTCACCATTTACTCCCACACGTCACTATGAGCTCTTCTTTACTCTGTTCATGGAGCTTAGCACCTTCTGGAATCAGCATTGTGATAGAGTGTTGTACCTATATCCCTGGCCTGGAAAAGAAGCAAAATTCAAAATGTGAAGTGCAGTTACCACTAAATGTGTATGGTTTTATTGCAATCATAAAATGAAAAAAAAAAAAACTTGCTAAGTCTGACTTCATGGGTGAATTGACTGGAGATGAGATCCATCTCCTCTGGCATTCCTTAGATTTACTCTTTAGGAACAACACTTTTTTCCAACACACCTTCTCGGATGGGATATATTTGTATTTATTTTCTTGGGTGATAGAAGGAAATTTTAAAAACCTTCCGTTGGCGTTCTGCACAATGATGCCTTTAGTCCCCCCTCCATATAACAAATAATACAAAAGCTGATGTGGCAATTGTATCTGTGTAGAGTTTTTTAGTTTCAGTTATATATTTTGTGTCTGGGAAGATGACTAGCAGGTGCGACCCCAGAAAATTTGCACCCACTGTGAGCCAAACTGAGACCAAACTGCATGCCCACTCGAACTTGCAAGAGGTCACAGTTTCATGTTGAATCTTTGAGTATCATTGTTAGCACATGTCCTTAACCAGCAGTTTTCAAAGTATTTTGTTATGTCAGTTTACTCTGTGCAAAATGGCCCAAGTAAAATGGCCATACATCTCTTTGGGGAAGAACTGGAAATCATTGCTGTACACACTTGCTAGGAAATCCTTGGTCCTTCTTCCTGGATGTCTTATTACTCCTTCAAGTTACTGGTTTTTAAAAACTGGCTCAGTTCTGGAAAGTGAACGAGGAACTAAGGCTATCTTTTGAGCTGCATTTCCTGATTATGATGGACTGTTTGACTTCTTTCTTCCTTGATTTCTCTGCTTATAGAGTGTGAGTAGTAACCTTAATGGCTCTTGGCCACTCACTCTAAGAGCCTACCTGGCTCTTAGAAAGATTGTGTTCTACTAACAAAGTCCATAACTCTCTACAAATTAGGCTTCATGGGCTATCGCAGTGATGAAGGTCCTCACTACAGTAATTGAGTGTCTCTCACTTTTAACCATGAAATCTTTTTTCTTTTTATTCCCAAGTAACGGCACTTAACCTTTGCTCTCATGCCCTATTCTTTCTTGACATTACTTTTGCTAACAAAGAAAGACCTAAGAAAAGCAATTGATAATCTCTTAGTGAGGTTGCTACTTCATCAATATATTTATTTTTAATTTAGTAAGTATGTATCCTTTTAGGCCCATCTATATTTTCCTGTTTTTCTAATCTGACATAGTGTATTCTTGTAAGTTCTTGCTCTTAGTCTTAATTCATTCACCCACCATCTGCCACAGAAAAAAAAAATTGGCATTTCTACCTCTGTAAGTGTATTAGATTCCTACTGCTACTATAAAAAGTGACCACAAATTTGGTGACTAAAAACAATATAAATTTATATCCTTACAGTTCTCGAGGTCAGAAATCTGAAAATAATTTCACTAGGCAACATTCACAGTATTAACATGGTTTCATTTTGTTCTGGAGACTATAGCAGAGAAACTTTATTGCTTTATATATCTTGGAGCATCTGCTGCATTCCTTGGCTCTTAGATCTCTCCTCTACCCTTAAAGCCAGCAGCAACATTGCCCAAGTTCTTCTCATGCTACAATCTATCTGAGTCTTTCATCCTCCAATTTTAAGGTCATTTGTATTTGCATTTTACCAACTAAGATACTTTAGAATAACCTGCTAATTTAAAGATCAACTAATTTGCAATTTTAGTAATGTCTGGTGAGTACCCCTTTCCAGCTAGTGTATTACACGTTTGGGGGATTAGGATACTTCAGAGGGCCTGCAACAGATCATGTGGGTCATTGCTTTCCCATGCTTCTAGCATCTATCTACTAATGTTTCTGCATCCCCCAGAGTTCCTACATGGTCGCTGAATCCTGTATCATTTTTCAGAGGTTAGCAATTCTTTTAATTAAATATTGGGCCTGGTAGTAATCTTCTCCTGCCTTCTCATTATGTGAGATGAAATCCCCTTGGTACAATACCAAGGAGACCCTTGAACTCTCACTCCTACAGTTACCATTACTTGCCAATTAATCTCTCTCAGTCTTTCGTTATCTTTTCCCAAGGCAATAGGGCTGAGCAATTCTGCTGTACTTAATTTTATCATTTTCTCTAGGTGCCTCCAAGGCCTGATGTATTACACAGCTTGGGCAATCCCGCCAATGAAACCATCCCAGCTTGTCACAAATGATAGTCATAGCAATCACACTGCTGGTGTGGGACAGGAGTTCTGTAAGCTCCATGCCTGTTATAAAATCCCCACTTCCAGGGTGGGAAGGTGTGAGTTCCAGTTCAAAATCCAAGCTAAGTATTTTTTTTTCTAAGAATAGTTCTGCACTAACCACTCCATGTTCCCCAGAAATGGGGTCTAAAATTAAATTTCTCATACAGAAAGTATATTAAAAACACTGTTACATAAATTTTCCTGGAAGGAAAGAAAAAAATGATGGGCAAGGTGACAAAGTGAGCAATCTAAATAAAAAATTTATAACTACTTATTAGGAGTGGTGAAGATGGTATAGATCTGTGGCCTTGGGCCAGATCATTCATTTCAGCTGAGGCAGTTTCTGAATGGTGCTGAAAGCAGAAATGGACTAAATACTAAGTCCCCATTACTGAAGGGAGCCTACAAGTAGCTCAGCATCCATGAAACATAGCTCTTTCTCTCCCCTATTTTGCTTCTCTCTCCCCACTCCCCAAAAACTAGATTTTGTCTTTAGAAATAAAATACCAAACTTGATGGTGCACTCCTATAATCTCAGTATTCGGGAGGCTGACACAGGAGAATTGCAGGCTGGCCTCAACAACATAGTGAGACCCCCAGCAATTATCAAGACCTTGTTTCAAAATAAAAGATAAAAAGTGCTAGAAGTATAGCTTGGAGGTATAATGCCCCTGGATTCATTCCCCAGTAAAGCAAGGAAGGAAAAAAAGAAGGAAGGGCTATGAAGTAACTCAAAGCAAAGAATTATAGACATACTAATTGCCTAAACATGACAAAAGAATAAAATAATACAGCTTTGCTTGAAAATGAGAGGAAGAAAGAAATGTAAGCAAGATACATAAATTAATATCTTCTAAGTTATCTTCCACATGTATGTTTCAAGTCTAGACTATATTAAAGGAAGAAAATTAAAATTCTAGTTAAATTATTCTGTCCACCAAACACAGAGTTGAATTACTTTTCTATATTTGAAGCCAGAGTGTACTCAGGGAATTTTTACATAATCAATTTAGTCGCCAATTATTTAGTTAAAATATATGACAATCTATCATGTGCCTGGCATTATACAAGTCGCTAGAGATTTAAAAGTTCATGAATGAAGAATCTGAATGATATAATTTATTCTTTATGCAGAGACAAAAATAATTAATAGACTGTGAAATAAAAACTACCATTTCACATAATAATTATTAGTTTGCTGTAACTATTTTAAAAAACAATAGGTGATGTGAAAAAGTTAGTAATGTTTTTAAGTAAGAGTAATTTAATGTTAATAATTTATTAACAATCATTGTTAATACTTTTTATTAATTATTACTGGGAATTGAACCCAGGGTCATTGTACCTATGAGCTATACCCTAGACATATTTTACTTTTTATTTTGAAACAGGTTCTCCTTAAATTTCTTAGGATGGCCTAGTATCTGTAACCCTTCTACCTCTCAAGTACTGAGATAACAGACCTGGGCCACTGAGCCTGATTTGCTATAATTCTTAAATGTATTAAAAATTGCTTGAGATCAAACATTTAGATATATCATTATACTTCATTACCTTTATGATCCCTTGCTATAATCCCCATTTCCATGAATCCTGATCAATTATTAAAATAGTATTAACAGCATATGATTTATATTAATCTTAGGTTTAGAATGTTCTAACCTTTTTAATTTTTTATTTTTTTATTGGTGCATTGTATTCATACATCATAATGAGGTAAAAAACTTGGATAGCGGTTCCTGGACAGCCTCAGGTACTTGGTGAGGCCCTTTGTAACTCAGTGAGAACCTGTTTCAAAAATAAAGAATAAAAAATAGGACAGGGGATGTAGCTCAGAGGTAGAATGCCCCTGGGTTACATCCCTAGACCTGCTAAAACAAAAACTAAAAAAGAAAGAAGGCACCGATGCTACATACATATGTGAGGATACCGGTACCTATCTCAATGCACTGTGTGGGAAAGAGGAAGGAGATGGGAAGGAGCTGGGGGTAAGCTCACCAAGTGCTATGTGATTGTCCCTTTCAATCTGAACTACATAATGATGTGCTATTACAATGCACCAATAAAAGCATTAAAAAAGAATATTCTAATCTTAATTATCAGCTTTATTTCTTTTCTTGGGATATAAATACCTAAAGTAGGCACTCTACTATTTCATTTTGATTCTACTTTCAATATTACTGGAACTCATCTAATTGTTGTTCTTATTTAAAGGATTATAAAAAAGCAATCACTAGAAGAAGTTATAAACAATGTTTAAATACATAAAATTGTTTAATTTGTGTGTGTGCATGTTTAGTATTTTTCTTTTGTTGTTTTTTAATGGCCATTCCAAAGTCATTTTTATTATGCCCATATAACTTGTCCTTCCTGTTGTGATTTTGCTGTAATCCTGCCATTACTATGTAGTAAAACTAAAGGAATTCTTCAGTGTAGCCAAGGGGAGTAATCTTGAAATATATGGGTGACATAAATCCCAAAATATGAAAAGCAATGTTGGTGGTAACTGTTTCACTCTTAAAGTTTTCATAAAGAAATCAAAATCTATAGCAATGTCTCAAATGTGAAAAAAGAAATATAATAAAAACAAAAGCTAAAAGTTCAGCAAAACAATTTTATGAGTGCTTTGAGAATGTGTTTGTAGTACTAGCAGCTGGAATAAAGATCTTTCCAAATATTTTTATAAATTAACATTTGAATCATTATGAAATTTGTGTTTTAATAAAACATGAAAATGAAATGGATCATTTTGAAAAAAATTAGATTCCATTTTGCGAAAATTCTATCTAATAAATAGCACTTAATTATTCAGTCTCAGTTTAACATTTAACAATTGGCCCATTATTTCTTTGATAATTTTAAAGTTACCATTTACCAAATAATTATTTAAAATTTGAAGAAAAAAGTTTATTAAAATGTTTTTATGAAATAAAAAAGTTTAGTATGCAAGGTTATTGCTTTAATAAAATTTAGGCTGACTTTCTCTAATATAATTACTTTATAAGAATAAAGTCCATATATAATATAATGAAATTACAAGAGATTTAATAGAAAACAAAATTAAACATATGATTATTATTTTTTAAGATATTATAAGATAAAGAAGACATGTTTCTGTATTTTATTTTATTTATTATTTTTTGCAGTACTGGGTATGGAACTCAGGGTCATTCTACCTCCAGGCTACACTCCCAACCCTAATTTTTATTCTTTATTTTGAAACAGGGTCTCAATGAATTGCAAAGTACCTCACTAACTAGCTGAGGCTGTCCTTGAACAGTGATCCTCCTGTCTCAGCCTCCCAAATGCTGAGATTACAAGCATATGCCACCACGCCTGGCGACATGTTTATTTTTATAAAGGAACATTTCTTGTTTAGATATTGGAAAATTATTTTTAAAAAGTTTTTATATATTTATGTATATAAACTAATACATATCTTACAAAAATTCTTTCAAACTAAAAAACTCAAAAATTCTAGAAATATTTTCAAGTTCAGATAAAATTAGAATTGCAAAAGCGATATTAAATATTTTTATCACAGGCAGAATTTAATACAGAATTTCTCTTTCTGCTGCATTCCTCAGTGCTGTTTTACTTTTTTCCAATGGTGTTCCCATAACATAATATATGTTGTACTCTTCATACATTTGTTTTTCTATAATTTCAGGATTAGAATATGTTGTACATAATAATTTATATAATAGCAAGGATCAATACTTTAGAAATGCTGAAAAGTGCTGTTTTGTCAGTTGTGATTTTTATAAGGGATAAGTAGAAAATTGATTTGTTTACTTACAATGATTATGTTTACAGTGAAGGAGTGTATATATACATATACACTTTATTGGCCTCAATACATTTTGCATTAATTTGGACATTTTAATAAGTTTTTTTTATTCGCCCAGACAACACATATTTATTGAAAGCATTCTGTTTGCCAGGCACTGTACTAAATGTTCTGAACACAATCACAGAACACAAAAATGATTTCTGCTTTTATACATCTTAAAGTCTTTGGAGAAGAAGCAGGTCATCAATATTTGGAATAACAGCTGGGCATGGTGGTGCATGCTTATAATCCCCGCACTTGGGAGGCAGAGACAAGAGGATCGCACAGGTTTGAAGCCAGCCCCGCTGGCTTAAGAGACCCTGTTTCCAAAAATTAAAAAAAAAAAAAAAGTATAAAATAGGTCTGGAAGTGAACTGTTAGAAGACAGTTCATTCAAAACTGAAAACACAGTTAACAGCATACAGAAGTCAGTAGAGCAACAAAATCTAAGCATCCAGCAACTATGGGACAATATGAAGCATCCTAACGGATAAAAGGCATTGAAGAAGGGATAGATATATAGACCAGGGTCATCTGTAATCTCTTCAAAAAAATAATTTCAGAGAATTTTCCAAACATGGAAAGAGACTTGAATCTTCATGTTCAGGAGACATGCAGAACACCACTAAGACAAGATCAAAGAAGAGCATCCCCACTTCATGTAATAATCAAAATGACCAACATGGATATCAAGGAAAGAATCTTAAAAGCAGTGAGAACAAAAGGACGGGTAACATAGAGGCAAAACAATAAGAATCACTCCAGACTATACATACCAAGTCGTGAATGGCAGGAGAGACTGGTATGATGTGATCCAGACTCTAGAAGAAAGCAATCTCCAACCAAAACTGCTATATGCAGCAAAACTATTATTCAAAATTGATGGAGAAACAAGTGTTTCAAGATAAGCAGAAACTCAAAAAATTCATGAATTCTAAGCCAACAGTACAGAAAATACTTAAAGAAATAAACCATAAATAAGAAAAAAGAAGCAGACTCCAGAACCAGAGATGAAATTGATTAGCAGGGCATCTAAGTATGAAAAACAATACTATATCCAACAGAAGATAGAACACAAAATGACAGGAAACAAACGACACATTTTAATAATAACATTGAACTTCAAAGGACTTAACTCTCCAATCAAAAGACACAGACTGGCAATGTGGATTAAAAAATATAATCCAAATATATGCTGTTTGCAAGAAAAACACCTTACAGCAAAAGACATTCACAGACTGAAAGTGAAAGGATGGAAAAAGATATATCATGCCAATGGGGACGAAAAACAGGCAGGAGTAGCAACACTGATATCCAACAAAACAGACTTTAAGCTAAAACACATCAGAAGAGACAAAAAAGGGCACTTCCTTTTATTAAAAGGAACAAGCCACCAAGAAGATATAATGATAGTAAATGTTTATGCCCCGAATGTGGGTGCAGCCACATTTGTAAAACAAACCCTGCTGAACATAAGATCTCAAATAGACCCAAATACAATAATAGTGGGAGACTTCAATACAGCTCTCATGCCACTGAATAGACCTTCAAGGCAAATGATGAGTAAAGACTCTTCAGAACTAATGAAAACTATAAACCAAATGGACTTAATAGACATATACAGAATATTTCAACCAGGAAAAACAGAATACACAGAATACACATTCTTCTCAGCAGCCTATGGTACCTTCTCCAAACAGATCACATTCTGGGACACAAAGCAAGCACCAGCAAATTCAAAAGATGTAATATATTCCCTTGCATCTTTTCAGACCATAATGGAATGAAAGTAGAAATCAACAATAGGAAACTCAAAATAAACTATTTAAATACATGGAGCTTGAACGATACACTCTTGAACGATGAGTGGGTAAGTTCAGAAATTAGGGGAGAAATAAAGAAATTTCTGGAATTAAATGAAAATAGAGAAACATCTTACCAAAATCTATGGGACACTTTGAAGGCAGTGTTGAGAGGAAAGTTCATAGCATTGAGTGCCCACATAAAAAGAACAGAAAGCCACCAAGCAAACTCAAGGACCTAGAAAGACTGCAACAGTCTAATCCCAAAGCCAGAAGAAGGCAAGAAATTATTAAAATCAGAGAAGATGTAAATGAAATAGAGAACAAAAAAAAATAAATTCAAAGAATCAACAAAACAGAAAGCTGATTCTTTCAGGAGATTAATAGGATCAACAACCCCCTGGCCAACCTAATAAAAAAAAGAGAATCAATTGAAATTATTAAAATCAGAAATGAAAAAGGAGACACCACCACAGACAGAGGGAAAATTCAAAGGATTATGAGAAACTATTTTGAGAATTTATACTCCAACAAACTGGAAAACGTGGAAGAAATCGATAGATTTCTAAGCACATATAACTTACCTAAACTGAACAAAGACGACATAGCATGCCTAAACCAACCAATACCTAACAAAGAAATAGAAACAGCAATCAAAATTCTGCCAACAAAGAAAAGCCCAGGCCCCATGGGTCCCCAGCTGAATTCTACAAAACTTTCAGTGAAGAAATAATAACAATACTTCATAACTTGTTCCAGGAAATTGAAAGAGATGGAATTCTCCCTAATTCTTTCTATGAGGCTGGTATCACATTAATCTCCAAACCGAATATAGATATTTTAAGAAAGGAAAATTACAGACCAATATCCTTAATGAACATAGACGCAAAAATTCTAAACAAAATACTAGCTATACACATTCAAAACCATATCAAGAGAATTGTACACCATGACCAAGTTGGTTTCATCCCAGTAAAGCAAGGCTGGTTCAACATACGCAAATCAATACATGTTATTCACCATATAAATAGAACTAAGAACAAAAATCACATGATCATATCAATAGATGCTGAAAAAGCATTTGACAAAATCCAGTACCCATTTATGTTAAAAACACTGCAGAAAATTGGAATAGAAGGAACATATTTCAACATCATTTAGGCTATATACAATAAACCCAAAGCCAACATCATATTGAATGGAGAAAAACTGCAAGAATTCCCTTTAAAATCAGGTACAAGACAAGGATGCCCATTATCACCTCTCCTTTTCAATATAGTCTTAGAGACTCTTGCCACAGCAATAAGACAAGAGAAGGAAATCAAAGGAATTCAAATAGGAAGAGAGGAGCTAAAAATATCCTTATTTCCAGATGATATGATTCTTTATCTAGAAGATCCAATGAACTCAACCAAAAGACTTCTGGGGCTGATTAACCAATTCAGCAAAGTTGCAGGGTATGAAATCAACCTAAAGAAATCACTTGCTTTCCTTTATGCCAACAATGAATCCACAACAAAAGAAATAAAGAAAACTATTCCATTTACTATAACCTCTAAACCAATAAAATACCTAGGAATAAACCTAACCAAAGATGTAAAAGACCTCTACAGAGAAAACTACAAAACATTAAAGAAAGAATTGAAGAAGATCTTGGAAGATGGAAAGATCTCCCTTGCTGATGGATAGACAGAATTAATATAATCAAAATGGCCATTCTGCCCAAAGTGATCTTTAGATTCAATGCAATCCCCATTAAAATACCAACAACTTTTTCATAGACCTGGAAAAATCAGTTATGAATTTTGTATGAAGGAAGTAAAGACCCAGAATAGCCAAAGCAATTTTCAGCAATGAGAACCAGGCAGGAGGCATCACAATCCCAGACTTCAAATTATACTATAGAGCAATAGTAGTAAAAACAGCATGGTATTTGCACAACAATAGGCAGACTGACCAGTGGAACAGAATAAAAGATACAGAAATAAACCCACACATATATAGATAATTGATCTTTGACAAAGGGGCCAAACTCATACACTGAAGAAAAGACAGCCTTTTCAACAAATGGTGCTGGGAGAATTGGCTGTCCATTTGTAGAAAGTTGGATCTAAATCCTTACTTCTCACCATGCACAGGAATTAAGGCGAGATGGATCAAAGACTTAGAAATTAGACCAGAGACTGTGAAGTTATTAGAGAAAGGCATAGGATCTTCATTCCAACAAATAGGTACAGGGAGTAACTTTCTCAATAAGACTTCCAAAGCACAGGAAATTAAAGCAAGAATTAATAAGTGGGATATCTTCAAACTAAAAAGTTTCTTCTCATCAAAGGACACCATCAAGAACCTAAAGAGGAAGCCTACAGAATGGGAGAATATCTTTACCAGCCACCACTCTGATAGGGGGCTAATATCCAGAATATACAAAGAGCTCAAAAGACTCTACACTAGCAAAACAACCCAATCAAGAAATGGGCAACTGAAATGAATAGATATTTCACAAAAGAAGGGATACAAATGGCAAATAGATGCATGAAAAGATGTTCAACATCATCAGCCATCAGAGAGATGCAAATCAAAACTACGCTGAGATTCCATCTAACCCCAGTCAGAGTGGCAAGCATAAAGAAGTCAAACAACAACAATTGCTGAAGAGGGTGTGGGGAAAGAGGAACTCTTTTACACTGTTGGTGGGAGTGCAGAGTAGTTCAGCCACTATGGAGATCAATATGGAGATTCCTTAAAAAACTGGGAATAGATCCACTATTTGATCCAGCTATACCACTCCTGAGTATCTTTCCAAAGGGGTTGAAATCAGAGAACTACATTAAGATATGCATACACATGTTCATAGCATCACAGTTTGTAATAGTCAAAATATGGAACCAACCTAGATCTCCATCAACACATGAGTGGATTGCAAAATTATGGGAAATACACACAATAAAGAAGAATAAAATAATAGCACTTGCAAGAAGATGGAAGGAACTGGAGAACATTATGTTAAGTGAGATTAGTCAAGCACAGAAAGAGAAGGGATGTATGTTTTCTCTAATATGCCGGAGCTAGGGAGTAGTGGTAATACCAGAGGGACTCCAGATGATGGAGGGGAAATCTCAGCAAAGCTTGAATGGAAGGAGAGGAGAGGAAGAAAACTGAGGTTGTTCAATGGAGGAGCTACATATGAATATGTGTAATAGCATAAATACAACATGGTTAACCTGGACACTCTCTGTTGGGATGGGGGAAGGGAAATGGAAGGGGGAGGGCATGAAGCACAATCTAAATGTACACTACTTTCAATATGTTCCACTTATAAAAAAAATAATAAAATGAAAAGTATAAAATAGGTCTGGGAGTGTGGGAGTGTATCCCAGAGGTAGAAAGGCTTCCAGGAACCCCAGTACCACAAAAAAAAAAAAAAAAAAAAAAATATATATATATATATATATATATATATATATATATATATATTTGGAATAACATACAGTCACTATCACTTAGCAATTGGATACATTTTTAAAAACATGTTAAACCATATCATCATTGTGCAGACAGCATATTAGACTTTGACAATCCTTTAAGCAAAATCTTAAAAGGTACCTTATCATCCAAATAGGGTGTTTATGTTTCCCTGGCATAGCAGTACAGGAGGGCTCCCTGAAAGAAGAACCAAGTCTTCCTTGAATTTTTACTGCTTATGTTTGAAGGCCCTGGGATTCTCACTATGCCAGGTCACAAATGGTTTTAATTTTTAGCCTGCATCACTGCCTCCAAATAAAATTTATCTTGTCCTTAAACACGTTGAAACTTGGCTATGACTTGGCCTCCTTAAGGATGGTATCTTTTCATATATCTCTTCCAGAAGAGAGGATTTGCTCATATTCAAGATGTGTTTAGATAAATTATCTTTCTCCATGAGCAGCTTCTCTCTCTCTCTCTCTCTCTCTCTCTCTCTCTCTCTCTCTCTCTCTCTCTCTCCCTCCCTCCCTCCCTCCCTCCCTTTCTCCCTCTCTCTCTCTCTCCCTCTCACTCTCACACACACACATAATTAAGAACCACCAAAATAGAAAATCAGTGATTGCTGCTGCTCACCATTCACACATGTCCCAATACACCACAGCTAAAACCTTGAAGAAAAAAGTGACAGATGCTGTTTCCTTAAGGCAATGAGACTAAGAAAAAGAGAAGACTATTTATTAGGCATGAAGAAATTTCCAATAACCCGGATTGAAGACCAGACAGAGGCATATCCTCTCTTAGCACCACAATGATTATTGGTCAAAACCAAACATTTTCAAGGTTTAAAGAAAAAGCTAGACCTTACTATGTGGTTGAATTCACTGCTGGCTCTCTGGGTGGCATAAGGAACTTGGGGATCATTGCTCCTTATGTAATGTGAGAACAAGTAGGTGAGTCGGTGGGCGCTGATATGAAATCTGCTGAAGATGTTTTGGTAAACCTAGATAAGCTGCTCATGAAGAAAGATGATTTAGCAAGTATTTTTTTAGTGATGTTCAAAGTAAGATACATATTAATTTGTCCACATTCTTAAAAATAGAAAATTTGTTTTAGAAAATTTGTCTTAGAATGCTTGGGCTGCTATAACAAGGGGCCATAGACCAGGTGGGGATGGGAGGCAAAAACAGCAAATCTTTTCTCTTACTTCTAAAGGCTATATGTTCAAGATCATAGTGCAGCAGATTTAATTCATGGAGAAGGCTTCTTCCTGTCCTGCAGATGTTCTTCTCTGTCTCCTGAGATGAAACAAGAGAGGTAATTGTGCTGACTCTCCTTTACCTATGATACAAATTCCATTTTTGGAACTCCAGTTTCAGATACTTTTCTAAACTGTAATACCTCCCCAAACCTCAACTTCCAAACACCATCACATTGGAGGCTAGGGGGTTAACATATAAATTTTAGGGGGAAAATATTCAATCCCTAGGAGTAGGCATCTACTAAAACTTAGAATTTTATATTTTGTTATGTACAAAGATAAGTTGTTTCAGTTGAAAGGAATTGAGCTGAAAGAACTGATTTAAACTACAAGATTATTTCCACAAATCCTTGGTAACAAAACCTCATTTTATCCTAAGGTAGTCAATTGACTTTGTAGACAGTAAAAAATGGTGGATTAAGAAACTCAGTGTACCATATACTAGCTTTTATTTTTTTTAGTTTTTCATACACATTAAGTAACCACTATAGGTTTCAGTGTCTTTGTCCCTATAAGAGTATAAAATGCTCTCTACTTTCCTTTTCATTATTTGGATGAGCAGATAAAATGATTAAATCATTTTAAAAAGCAAAATACCATAAAATTATAAGTTTAATTATGACTTAATTTTGTTCTGAACAAATTACTTAAAATAAATAAGTTGGTTGAGATAAGATTTGTGCACACACGTGTGTGTATTTTGACTAGCCAGTTGTTATCTATTTAATATTTTGTTTATTATTGAACCACATTATTTGATATTTATACATGCATTGGAATTAAGTATAGCTGTAATTCCAAATGAAAATTTACTACAGTCAAGTTATTTCTTTAAATACAAAGATAAGACTCATAAATATTTTAAAGTAGTTTTATATGTGAAACCCAAATAACAAATGTAAATCACTTGTGAATTTTAGGGCACAGAAGAAACATTAATATAAAGCTATATTTAAAATATATGTCATAAACTTGGTGCAGTTGCATATGCCTGTAATCCTAGCAGTGGGAATGCCGAGGCAGGAGGATTCTTGGTTGCAGAGCAGTGTTTAGTACTTATCAAGACCCTTATTCAAAATAAAAGTAAAGTTGGGCTGGGGATATGGTTCAGAGAATGAACATCCTTTTGTTCAATTCTCAATATCACACACACACACACACACACACACACACACACACACACAACGTGTGCACACAAATATGGGTCATTTATAATTCACATGGAAGATATAGTTTTATCATATACTCCAAATGAATTATATGGAAAAGTTCCAGGGGCATAGGCAGACATAGTCATGACACTATTGGGTAAATTTTACCATAGAAACTTCCAATTGGGAAAGATTGTCTTTCAGAATAGGAGAGAAGATACCCATCCCTCAATAGAAACTTTAGAAAGAAAATCTCTCATTTAACCTCCTCAGGCAAAACATGGGTTGATGCAGTGCTCTAGTTCAAGGATTATTTAATGTCATAAAAGTACATATATGGAGCTTTGTTCTACACCTTTTCAATCACGAAGCAGAGGGAACTGGTGACAAAGGAAGGTGGGTAGGAAAGCTGACAGGTAGAAATGCTCTCAGAGGCAATTTATAGAAACAAAGAAAGGTCATGTCACATTTTTATTGTTTTTATTCTAAAAAAGAATGCAGGTTTCCTGAGTGTCTGCACACCAGCATTTCACCAAAAGTGAAGCAATTATTTTAAGCTAAGAATTTCTAGTGGAAGCGTTGATGTTTCAATGCAAAGCAGGAATCTTGTTCTGCAGCCTCAAGACAGCAGCTGTGCCAGCTGAGAGCATTCAGATTCTGAATGTAAAGATTTGATTCATCACAAGTTTGACACATACTGCTTCAAAGAACTGAAGGCACTTCCAAGTCTCATTCAGTGCTGCAGCCTGGCAGCGATTTCATTTTTGGTTTCTAAGTTGTTTTTCTTTCACCCTTTTGCTAGGCTGCAACCAGAAAATGATGATGAGAGGGACTGCTCACTGCTACAAATGTATTACCCAAAAACACACAGAAGCACACAAAGAGGCCTGGAGGATAGAAGCTGATGTTACCCACAAAATCTGTCAATTGCATAAAATTAAGTGCATCAAAGGATAATTAGATTGATCTTGCCAATCATTATGGGAAAAAGATTTTTACCTCCCAAGAATAACTACTAACACCTGTAAAACAGTGAGCAAAGAAAATCCAAAAATAGAGTCTTATTATAGGCTGCCCTAAGAATCAGCAGATGATTTTTAGTTGATAATCTTTCCTTTTCTACACTTCTATAGAAGCATCTGATTTCTTCTTTCTATTACGTTAGCATATTATTTCAATATCTCAAGGAAATAAGTATTATTAACTTAAACTCATCCTGGCCTGTGTACAGCACATTTCCCTTCAAGCCTCCTTTCTTCATGGCTTTGCAAACACCAGAGTTAGAGCCAGTATGTTCAATACACATCTTTCTTCATTCAAGGTCTTTTTATAAAATTGCCTTTACATTTTCTGCATTTTTTAAGAACTTACATCAATATCCAGTCAATATTTTCCCCCAGAAGTATTTGCACTGCAAGGCTAACACAACAGAACCTGGTAAGGTACATATATGCCTCAACCCTCTTGTACCCCATTAAGATGTATGACTACAATGCACCAATAAAAAATTAAAAAAGAAATGTTCAACTTTCATATAGAAAAAGGAAGAGATATTTTATAGGTAGGAAAATCCTGTGAAAAGAAAATAACTTATCTACTCTCACTGTATTTATGGTTCATCCCACTCTAGTATTTGGCCTTTTAGCTTTAGTTTACTGTTGTTAAAATTTTACTTAAAATCTAAATGGTTAAATTGTTCTTATGCCTGTTATCATGCAAGGTAGCATAAGACAAATTAAAATTAATCATGGATGGGAATAAAGAAAAAACACTATCATATTTATGATTATTTGAATACATATGGAAAATGTAATGACAATTAAATGCTCAGGTTTAACCTAATTTAATAGATTTTTCTTAATGTTGCCATAATTCTAAATTTTATTAAATGCTAGAATTAATAAAATTCAATTAAAAAAATCACCAGAAAACTAACATTTTGAAAATGATGTTTTATTTGTATAAAACTGGATAAAAATATTAAACCATTCTTTTTGGACTGACCTTACTTTTCTTATGGGAGATCAAAACTGTATGTCACCAGTAAAATCCCTGGAGATCTCACGCAATGCTAGAAGACTATGCTTATAATAGAGTCCTGGCATGAAAATTTAGAGCTGTGCATTAATCATCATGAATCCCAGCTTTTACTTGCATAGTGATCCAAATAAGCAAGAAAGATGTGTTATACAGGTGAGAAAAAGGGGTTAAATTTAATATTTTTCACAGAAATCAATAAGACTGTGGCATGAAACTTAGTAATTACTTAACTCTGAGACCAGTACACCATTCATATTTTATAAGATTTAGATGTAAAACTTTGAAAAACTATGTGTTGTACATACTTAAATTTCTTATACAGTAATATATTTTGCCCATGTCTGCCTTTTCTTATTTCTATTTCATGTGTCTCTGCATTTTACTTCCTTTGGTCTTATTTCTTTTTATTTTATTAATATGGGAATAGAGTTCATGCTATAATTTATAGACCATTCAACTATATATTTTGTGATGCAAAACTCTTCTGTTGCTAGGTTTAGGGCAGCCTTTACCCCATTTCTACTTACACACAATAAAATCGAAACAAATATAATAGGATCTAACAGTGAATTTGGAAAAATGTATCCACTTAAATATTTGGAGAAAATAAATGAGGAATGACAAATATAGGGCTTGGTACATTCACTTGGGATTTCATAGCTAATGATTGAAAGACTATAATTTGCAATGTATTTTCAGCAATTTAAATTATTCCTTGGGCTACTATGATGTTATAAATATGAAATTAGTACTAAATACAAAAAATTTATATTTCTTTCTTCTCTTTTGGTTATAAAGAGGATATTACAGGAGAAGAACATAAATACTAAATGAATTTAAAACTTCACAATTAAAATAGCAAAATAATCAAAGGAAAAATGTTTCTCTTAAAAATATTGACAAAAATGTGAATAACTATATAAAGTATTTTTTTATTTTAAGTCATCTCGTTTATTGAAATGCTAATATAAAATACTTTTTTATATCTCAATCTTAGCTCTAAAAGTCTCTTTCTGGAAAATGAAATTGCTACATGAATTATCAATAATTTACATTCACAAAAGATATAATATAATAAATATATATCAAAATTAATACTATTTATACCAGACACTTGAACAATCTTTGATAGAATAATCTAATCTTCTAATAATCTAATCTTGAACAATCTAATGATAGAATAATCTATCATTATTACACATATTCTGGTTGACCAAGAGAGCATCAAAGCATTTGTATTCTAAGCGTTTTATGTGTATTGTGATAAAAGATGTAATAACAAATGTAATGCTTTTAGACAAGAAGTTTTCTTATTGAAAATGTCCATTAATCATAGAGCTATTCCCATTTGCAGAATGTAAAGTGACTGGAGATTTCTAAGGTATATAATGAACCTCAGGGTGTCCAAGATGATCCATGAGATAAATAAATACAATTATATTTTTATGTATATCCAGAATTTAAAAATAATCTCTAGCCTTACATCGGATACACATTCTCTCTTAGACTTTTCCTTGGTCTGTTTTTTGCAAACTCACATTCTATGTGATTTTAGGTAGCTTGAAAAAACTGAGTCCAACATTCTACAGGAGAAAGATGAGTCTGACATCCTCACCATCAGTGCTTCTTCAACTGCAATATAATTACCAAGGGTTCCCTATGCCTAGTTAAGAGGATTTTTAAAATAAACTCTTAAATTTTAAGAAACAGGTTCTTACTAAGTTTCTGAGGATGGCCTCAAACCTTTTATTTTCCTGTCTCTGCCTTCCAAGTACTGGAATTACAGGTATGTGCCACCACTCCTGGATAAAACAATCTATTTTAAATTAGTGAATAAAATGAAACAAAAGCACATGAGGTTTTTATGTTATCTGCTAGTTTTTTGAAGTAGAGCAATCCCAAGAACAAGCTACATATTTCTTTGCCTTGGTTTACTCATTAATATGTCTAATAAAAATCGAGATTAAAATGTATAGTAATAAAATGCAGTAGCCATTTTCAATCAAGAGCTCCCTCATTCACTGCTTATTTGCCTCTATTATAGATTTTGCTTAGCAAAGCGAACTTCCTGCAGAGACTACACATCTACATAAAACTCAAGTGTACAGCCTGCACTTCCCAGGTTTGAGTTCTTCTTTTCCTATTTGTACTCCTTTGATTTCCTTTTCTTGCCTTATTGCTTTGGCTAGAGTCTCAGTACTATATTGAAGAGAAGTGGTGATAATGGACATCCTTGTCTCATTCATGTTTTTTGGGGGAATTCTTGAAGATTTTCCCCACTTAATATGATGTTGGCGGTGGGCTTATTGTAGATTGCCTTAATAATTTTGAGATATGTTCCTTCTATTCCAATTCTCTGCAGTGTTTTTTATCATAAATGGATGTTGAATTTTATCAAATGCTTTTTCCAGCATCTATTGAAATGATCATATGATTTTTGTCTTTGATTCTGAAGAACCCTGGTTGATCCTCACAGTGGGATCTCAGACTTTCTGGTTTGTTGTAGATACTGGGGCCAGGTTTACAACATTATCCTTCTCTCCTGACCCAAGGTCCAAATGTATAGCTATATTTGGGCATATCAGGCTAGCCCCTAAAATGTTTCTTTACTCTAGATTTAGCCTGCTTCTGGAGTGACCTCCAATTCTCCCATCCTTTCTTAGTTAGACTAGAGAGTACAGCTTTTCTATTAAAAAGGAGATATAATGTCAGGAAACGAAACGAACTTTGGTACAAGCCTCTCTCTTGGTCTTATTTAAAATTAGACCATGTTTTGTCTCATTGTTCCAGAAAAGCCCCCAAAGAAAAAAAAAATCTTATTCTGTTCTTTTTTTGTCTTTTTCTGGCTGTACTAAGAAAAGTTACTGCTCATGGTGTTGTTGTTGTTGTTGTTGTTTTTATCTCAACCAGTCCTAGCTAAAATGTAAACCTCTAACAAGCTGTCCAGGCCACTATAAAACTTAGACATCTGTGAGATATGATTGAATACAATATGCATTGCCTTTAAAGTTCTTTTTTCTTTGGCAGGATTAATGTTTTAAGACACTTGTGATGCTTATCTGATGTTAGTTTTCTGTGGTAATCTACAATAAAGTTATTAAGTTAAATAAATGTAAAATGTGAGTAAAGCCTTAAAATGCTCTTAACTTCATAAGGTTTAAAGTAACACTTAAGTCTTTTAAATGGGTTCTAAATTGTTGGTGTAAAAAACATTGCAAAATGGTATTGTTTTGGGGTTAGCTTGTATGTAAAAATAAGACACAGACGTAGAAAGTATGTGGGTGTAAAGTTTGGGTGGAGGAAGGATACAAAGTAAGAAAATTTTGTAAAAATAGACAGCATTTTGTATAAAGTAAGGTTTATCCTAAGAGTGCCCCAAATGGGAAAAAAAGGGAATGTAAAGAAATAAAGTTTAGGCCGGGCGTGGTGGCGCACGCTTGTAATCCCCGCACTTGGGAGGCTGAGACAGGAGGATCACACAGGTTCGAAGCCAGCCTCAGCTACTTAGTGAGGCTTTCAGCAACTTAGTGAGACCCTGTTTTGAAATAAAATATAAAAAAGGTCTGGGAGTATAGCCTGGAGGTAGAAAGCATCTGGGTTCCACCCCCAGTACCACCAAAAAAAAAAGAAAAGAAATAAAGTTTATGGCATATATGATAAAGATGACTTTATATAAACTTAGTTAAAAAGATATACAGTAAGTTTCTATTGAGCCTACCTCTTTTAAGACCTCTGGAGACTATCCTATTCATACTTATATTTGGCCCACGGTTTCTAAATTATGTAGTTAAATTTGTCCACAACAGAGTTAAAGCCATCAGGTTCTAGATGATGCTCCAGATAATATCAAAGATGAATATTTATTAAAGACCTTGGTTGGCCATAGAGTCTCAAGACACTCACCCATCTGACTCCCTCAAAGCCAAGCTGCTTGCATGTACTCTAAAGCTGGAGCCCCACTCCATCCCTCCTTACCATGGAAGCAGTTAATGAATGACTGGTCAATGACTCTATTCCTTTGTTATGAGTGCATGTAAGTAGTAAACAGAGCGGGTATTTATGGGGATTGAGCTTGTATTGCTTGTTAATAAGAGCTTTAAAAATAAAAAAAAAAATAAAACACTATGTTTATTTTTGGCCTGACAGGTGTCAGAAAGTTAATAGAAAGAGGGGGAGAATGTGCCAGTATTGGGAAATGGCTTCAAAATGTATTTGAAAATAGCTTTGGTATTCCAAATATATAAAATATAGTCAGAATTGGGTGTTGTTCAAGCACTCAGGCAGGAAAAGAACCCTCCAGACTTCCCAGCACCAAAAGTGATTAGCAAGAACACAGTAGAGTTTTAGCCCAGGGTCTTCATATATTAATGGCAGATTTACATAATAAATAACGTCTAGAAGATAGGCTAAAAATCCCCAAGGATGTGGGAGGATGGTACAGGTCTTTGTCAAAGGGGGTAGATACCACATTCTGGTCTTAACAAAGACCAGGGCCTACACCTGCATCAGGGCAGATTTTGGCTGAGCAAGAAATCCTTATAATCTTAATCCCCATAATCATAAAAAGGGCCTACATGGAGTTAATGGGAGGGCTCACACATAGTTGGGTAAGAAGACTTGGTTGAGCAAAATGAAGGATCATGAATCTTTATTAAAACTGTTCGGTATTCAAAAACTTCTGTGACTTTTTTTCAAGTCACTCCTCTCTCTCTCTCTCTCTCTCTCTCTCTCTCTCTCTCTCTCTCTCTCTCTCTCTCTCTCTCTCTGACATAGTGCTTTAATGGTCTGTTCCTTTTTTCTGCCCTTGTAATAATAAAATTGCTTCAGCTTACAGGAGAAGAGTTCTGGGTACTCTTTTCTAAAACAGCTAAGAACAAGAACCCACATCTACATCTCATACCATTACAAATACAATGCTGTCTTTGTATTTATTGTCTACTTCCTTTATGATATTGAAGTAAGTTCCTTCTATTCAATTTTCTGCTGTGTTTTAACATAAATGGGTGTTGATTTTTTTTCAAACACTGTTTTAGCATCTATTGAGAGTATTATGTGATTTTTGTCCTTAGTTTAATTATGTGGGAAATGACATGTATTAACTTGTGTATGTTGAATGAACCTTGCATTGCTAAAATGAAACAAACGTGAGCATGATGTAATTTTTTCTTGATATTTTTATAGTATTAGGGATTAAACTCGGGAGCATTCTACCTCTGAGCTACACTCCCAGACCAATTTTTATTCTTTATTTTGAAGCAGGGTCTCATTAGGTTGTGGAGGACCTCACTAAATAGCTGAGGCTGGCCTCAAACCTGTGATCCTCCTGTTTCAGCCTCCTAAGTGTTATGGTGGGAGACTTTTACAAGGGCCCTGTTGGGCTTCCGAACTGTTACAGTGAAATATAGCCATGGGTTCTTGTTCTGAGCTATGTGTAGGAAACAAGCGCCCAAACTCTCTTGCTGTAAGTTTAAGCGATTTTATTATTACAAAAATGGAAAGATTGAAACAGATAGTAAAGCCCTACACCCCAAGGCTTAGGGGTGTAGGTGAGTGATTTGAAAATAAATCACTGGAGTTCTAAATACAGAATAGATTTTATAGATACATGGTCTTTCATCTTGCTCTACCAAGTAATCTTCTGACTCAACTAGATCTGTCCCTTCTCCAGGGCAGGTCTTTTGATGTGGTGATTCTTTCCTGTAGACCTACCTGTTCTCTGGTACAGACCCCAAGCCTTTTGTTTTACCCCAAAATGTGTTAATTGATTATCATAGTCTAGGATTTCTTGAAGGTTTATGGCATCCCTCCCACATCCTTGGGAAATTTTAGCTTATTTTAGAAATGTAAAAGACCCTGGGCTTCCTCTGTTCTCTTGCTAATTGCCCTTGGTGCCTGGAACTCTGCAGGGGTCTTCCCTGTCTCCATGCTCTGTCTTTCTAATACTAAAGTTCTTTTCAAATACATTTTTAAACCATTGCCAAATATTGGCACATTGATACCTTTCGAAGCCCTTTCCCAATACTGGCACATTAATACATTTTGAAGCCTTTTCCCTATACCAGCACACAAGTACTAGGATTACAAGCATGTGACACCATGCCTGGCTTGATATGGTTTTGAATGCTTATTTCTAGTAATTTATTTAAGTTTTTAGAATGCATCTAAAGTCATCAAGGATATCGGTCTGTATTTTTTTTCTTAAGATTCTTTATTCACTTTTTGTATTAAGATGATACTGGCCTCTTAGAAGGAATTTGGAAGGGTTCTGTCTCTTTCTATTTTATGAGATAATTGTGAAGTATTTGGTTTAGTTCTTCAATAATATATATTAAGCTTTATTGGTTGGAATATTTTGTATAAATCTATTAGATTCATTTGATCCATAGTATTCTTCAGGTCTAAAGAGTCATAAGAAATGAAAAGCTTTGTCCTTCTGATAAGTTTTTGCTTAAGTCTGCTTTGTTGGATAAGAGATTTGCTTCTCCTGCTTGTTTTCAGTCTCCATTTGAATGAAATATCTTTTCTATCCTTTTGTCATGAGTCAGCACAGTAAGTTCTGTGGGTTCTTGGCTTCCATGATGAAAAGAATTTCAACAGGAGCCAGTCAGAAACAAAGGCAAAATTAAAGTAAAGCAAAGATACATGTTCAGGGGAAAATGCAGGCAATTTTGAAAGAATAAGAGCCCAAAGCCTGCAAAGAGCTGCCCTGATCTTTTTTATAGGACCCACTAAAGAGGGTGGCTAGGGGCACATGGGATGGCAGGCTCTCTCTTTGATATTTAGGGTTACAAAAGGTGGTAATTCCTTTTAGATAAGAATCCCAGGGTGTGGAGACATGAAGCTGGATGGCAGGGCTCTTTAACAAAAGGTATACATTTTGTAAGAATCCTTCTGGAAGTAAAAGAAACTGACAAAAGGTGAAGGTCTTTCAGGTTTAACCACCTCAGGAATTTCCTGAGCTAGCCAATTATTATTTAAAAAGTATGGGAATGGCCTTTTTTTTTTTTTTAAGGATAACCAATCTCTGTTAAATCAAAAGATTTTAGATTTAAAAACCATATTTTTCTTTACTTCCCAATGTGTCTTCTTTCTACCTAAAATTAATTTTTTATTTTACCTCATCAGGTTCACTCTAGCCTATGAATATTTTTGCCTGTATGGTGAGTTTCTTGTAAATAAAACATAGTTTAAATATGTTCTTTAATCACATTGCCAGTCTATGCCTTTTAATTATGGAGTGTATGCCTTTGACATTCAGTGCTATAACTGAGAGATGATCTATGTTTTCTGTCACTTGAAATTATATTTTCTGTTTAATATAGTGTTTTTTCTCTTTTGCTTAGTTACTCATCTGGTGAGCTTCATCACTTTACTAAATCAGTAAATTTTTTTTCTTTTTTGTGTTTTATTTCTTTAAGTATTTTCTCTAGTGATGAGTTGGAAGTCATGAATTATTTTATTTCTGCTCATCTTATAATGTTTTTATTTTTTCTGTCAAGTTTTTGTTGAAACATTTTTTACTTTATGGAAGCTATGAGGCAAACTTATTAATAAGAAGGCTGTCCTGCATGGAGTCCACTAGAAAGATAAAACATAAATTCTGTTAACCCAAATTACCAGATTTTTCTTTTTTTTTATATGAAACATATTGAAAATGACATACATTCAGACTGTGCTTGGTCTATCAATTTTGAAAGATATCTCTCATGGATATCTCTCACTAGCAGTCTTGGTTGAAAGATGTTTTCTATCATGTTCTGGAATACATTACATCATTTCTTCCTGGAATTTATAACTTGGATTGAGAAGTATATAGTTATTCTCTTATCCCCTTAATATTAGCTCTTTTTTCCCTCTCAATGCATTTAAGATTATTTCCTTGATCTCTATGTTATTCACTGAATGTCTTCTGCACATGGACAGCCAACCCTTTTCCTATCTTTGATCAATTCTCTGATATCATTTGTCTGAACAGATTTCTAATGCTTTTGGCTCATGCTTCTAGACTTTCTTCAATGCCTATTATCCATGGGTTATGTCATTTCATATTATCCCATATCTATCGAATATTCTGATTTTGTTGTTTTATTGTCTCTTTGTTTAAGTGCGTCAAGAGTTTTGAATAAACTTTATTGAAAGAATGAGACTTTTATTTTTATACTGTTTAGTCTGCCAGAAGTGGTTTCCATTAAGGCCTTTAATTCATTCATTGACCTCTTTATTTTGCTCAGAACCTCTTTTGCACTCTCACTTAGGGCTTCAATTTATCTAATTATATGTTGTCCCTTTATATTATCTCTGATTTTATTTCAATATATTTTATTAAAAATTAGAATTCTGAATTATCCTTCTGGATAATTCAGCTCAGTGTTGGTTATCTCCTTGGTTGTTGTTGAGTTATGGGTATTTATAGTTTTCTCATTGGCCTTTATTTTTATGTTTTCAGAATTCTCAAGTTTTCATATCTTTTCTCTTAGAATTCTCTTTTTTTTTTTTGGTGGTACTGGGGTTCCTGGAAGCCCTTCTATGTCTGGGCTACATGCCCAGACCTATTTTTATATTTTTATTTGGAAACAGGGTCTCTTAAACCAACGAGGCTGGCTCCGAACCAGCACAATCCTCCTGTCTCCGCCTCCCAAGTGCGGGGATTACAAGCGTGCGCCACCATGCCCGGCAATTCTCTTCCTTTTTATGAAGTAGTTCTATGCCTTTACAGTAATGCATATTCTGAGGGTATATATTTGCCTGAGCATATCTGTCTCATATAATAAGACTTTTGAGTTAGTCCTCCAGAACCTCTTTAGCAAGATATAGTTATTAGTCAAAGCCAGCAAGAAGCAGTGTCTGATTGGGTAAAGGATTGGATCAAGTTCTCTGTGCTCTGAGCCTAAATTCAGCAGGGCTAGAGACTATAATGTTCCATTCACAGCCTGTGGCCTGAAGGCAGAGATTTAATGCCCCAGGGACACAACTGTTGCTATGCTGGTTGAAAACATGTGAGCCACTATGTGGCTGTGGCCTCTGGCCTCTGTGGACTCTGAGCGCAAGTTCAGAAAGGCCAGAGAGTAAAATGTTACACATTTGTGATCCAGCTGGTTAAGCTTTCATGGCACAGGGACACTGCTGTGGTAATGACCTAGATCACTAGTTGCAATGACCTAGATCTTAATCAGCCACTGACCTGTGTGATAACCAGGCATGGACTCTGCTGACTGAGAGAATGTTGCATTTCCAACCTGCAGTATGTCTGAGTCAGACATTGCTGTTTTCTACCAGATGCAATCACATGAAGCCTTGCTGGCCCCTGGCCACTGTCCTCCCTATTTTCAGAACCCAAATTCCAATGGGAAGATATATTGTTCTGAGCCTGGGGGTTGGGAGTGGCTTATTTAGCCCCAGGGATATTACTGTTGGTTCTGCATGACTGAGATCACATGAGACTTTGCTGGCTACTGGCCTTGGTGCTTGTGGCACCCAAACACCCCCAAGTGAGAGTTCATAACCTTCTAAACCTACTGTATATTTTGCAGAGATATTTACCCCTGCAGAGACCACTTTTAGAGTCCTGTAGTGATTGCTGGAGAACTCACAGAGTTTTTATAAGGATTGATGGGATAAATTGCCAAGCCTAGATCCTGCCTGCCTGAGTTTCCTTAGGGACTCTCAGTTAATTTGTGTTTCTACCTCTGCAGGGATGGTTTGCAAACACACAGGGGTTTGTTCATTGCCAAGCAAGTCCCTGCAGTGGTGCAGGCTACTAGAGGGATAATTTGTAAATTCACAGTCTTGATGAGTTCTGCTCAGGTTCCTTCAGATGCCATCTGTAGTTTCTGGATATATAGAGGATGAGCTGCATACACTAGAGTTCATTGGATGGTTAGGCTGTTTGGTATGGAGACTAACAGAGGTCTTGGTGAAGTGCATGCAGCTACTGGGGACCCAGCTAGAAGGGCCAGTCATTTATTGGTTCAGTGGCAGCTACAGGAGTTCACTGGGTGATTTGGTTAGGTGGCCTGGGGAGCTGCATCTTGAGGTATTCAAATATGGAGAGAAAAATGTGATTCACTTTGGTTTTCTCTGCAGTCACTGGCACAATAAGATTTAACTTTTTATTTGCTAGAGCTTGTCTCTGAGAGCCACTGTGTTGTGGAAGACACCAACTCCCTTGTAGGCTTACCAAGATGACACCTGCCTCTGCTTTCTGCTTACCAGAGGAGAGGTATGGAGTTTTTCCTAGTCCTCCACTCTCTGTGCATCCTCCATTTAAACCATGTTTTAACTGTCTTTCTTCTGTTGCATTCTGAATACTTTTCTACCCTTGCCAAGAAGCAGTCTTCCGCTTCAGATGGAAGACTTCTGCCGTCTTTAAACCTCCTTCTGAGTTTACTCCTGCCTGATGGAAATATTAGTTTTATAAATTTAGCAGTACTTTGTTTTTCAAAGTATGAAAGATACTCATTATTAGTCACATATTTCAGAAATTATAATACTAATTTTAGAATAATTAGCATCATCCTCATTGTCATGATCACATTTTAGTACATTTATAGTTACTAATTAATCAGTATTTCATTCTTCCATGGCATTAATATATTCTTTTCAAAACTTATGTAGCAACTTTATACATTTAGTAGATTACAAAAAAATCTTCTCCTAGATTTATTTATATTATTTATATAATTTTTACAGCAAGTTTGCAATATGTATTTGTATTATGCACACCAAAACCAGGCATAGTCAAGTCTGGTGTTTTTGAATAAAGTTCTTTGTTTATATTCATTCAATACTAATTAAGAAACTTTTAATTTTCTGTGACTTTTAAGTTTTCTAATTTATTTATTAGTACCTTATAATTATATATTATAGTTGGGTTCTGAGTGGCAGAAACATATATGCACAAGAAATTCATCTATGGGTCCTTCTTTTTCCCTCTTCATCATAGATAATATTTATATTAATACAGATCATTTATGTATAAACAAAAGATTATTTAAATAATGTCCATCAACAAAGCCCCCCTTTTTCTCTTCCTCCTTCTCCACACCTGCTCTGCTATTTTACTTTTGTCTCTCCTCATTTATCTGAAGTCATCTTTGTTTCCCAGTTTCTTTCTAGCTTCCACATATAAGTGAAAACATGATCTGTTACTTCCTATGACTGGCTCATCTCATTTAGTATTTTCTAGATCCATTCATTGTCCTGAAAATTACATGATTGCGTTCTTTTTTATGGTTGAGTAAAATTCCATTGTGTATATACACTATGATTTTATAATCTATTCATCTGTTTATAGATACTTAGTCTGGTTCCATACTTTTGCTATTGTGAATTATGCTGCTATAAATATGAAAACACATATATTCTTATAGAAATGTGACTTAAATTTATTTTGAAAAATTCCCTGGAGTGGTATGGCTGGGTCATATGGTATACACATTCCCAGTATTTTAAGGAACCTCTCTACTCATCTTCATGGCAGCTGTACTAATTTGCTATTGTACCAAAAGTGTATAAGAGTTCCTATTTTCTCACATCCTCACCAGCATTTATTATTATTTGTATTCTTAATGATTTTCATTCTAATTGGAGTTAGATAGAATCTCAGTGTCATTTTGATTTGCACTTTCATAATTGCTAATGATATTTAACTCTTTTCACATATTTATTAGCCATTTGTATTTCTTCCTTTGAAAAGTTTTTGTTCAGAGTCATTGTCCTTTTCTGATTGAGTTCATTTTTTAAGTATTGAGTTTTAATTTCTTTATTTATTCTACATATAAATTATCTACCACAGGAGTACCTTGCAAAGATTTTATCCTATCTTTTAGGCTCTTATGTAGGTCTTGATACTTTACTACACAAAAACTTTCTAATCCCATTTACTGATTTTTATTTTTATTTACTGAGTTTTGAGGGTCTTACTGAGAAAGATTCTATGGATATCTATCTTTATTCTGATCAGCTACAAGAGTGAATAATATTCACTTATTTTTCTCAGTGGAATTCATTTGTTTTGAAGAAAATATATCACATAATATATGATACATTTCATATGTTTATGATATTAAAATATATGGTATATTAAAATGTATGTTTATATAATTTGGGGAGTTGTATGTGTGTATATATAACTTATGAAGTGATAGATTGATAGAAAGATAAATAGATGATAGATATACTTGAATAATCACTTACAGGATTTAAAAATGAAAACTTTGCAAACATTGTTCCTCTATCCATGAGAACTCAGTTGTTTTTGAAGTTACAAGAATGTTATTATAGTCCAAGTTCTCCAAAAGATATCAAGATAATGTTAGATTGCCAGAAACTTTTTCTAAGAGGTGAAAAATCAGAAGGAACTCAGAGAATGAGGGCTGATGATGACTGAATCCTGTGAAGGAGAAAGGAATAAAAGAAAGATTGAATAGGAAGAAGCTCAGACTGAAGTAGAAAGACATTTTCACTCTTACATGTGTGTTATCTTCTCTTTTCTCTTACTGGTTTTTGGATATAGAGTTCAAATGGACCTGCCAGCAACAGAGAAATAAATAGAACCCTGGCAAAAGAGCACCCCATTTGTTTGGGGATCAGAGCCTCCAACCCTTTGGAATCCAAAACTAGGAGTGTCTCAGCGGGGCACAGGAGTGCCAGAAGCAGAGCCTACTGATGATTCTGCCCATTTAACTCTGGTCTCATTTTTTTTTTTTTTTTTTCTTTTTGGAAACAACATCCAGGCTTATTACTTAACATATATACTAAAATCTGAAGGGTTCCTTCAGTCCCATCCTTTTGGAGTCTTGCTTCCCAGATTGTGCTTCAGATGTATCCTTTGAAAGCTATTTCAGTCTTATATGAGGGCAAAGAAGTGCTCTGGGATGGTGTGACAAGAGATAAAACCAATGAATTCTATGGTTATGAAGCCATGCCCACTCTTGCATGGCCTGTTAGATGCTATTCTATGTGGGTATGGAAAGGTAGTGCTATTTACAAATAGTGCACTTTCAAGCATACATATTACTTAAACACTCATGAAAAATAAATTTTTTGTTTGAATACCAGAAGAATTAATTCTTCATTACTTGAAGTTCAGAAAATTCACTATATTATTTGTCTGAATTGTGAAATATGCAGATAATTGTCAAGAAATACAAAACTGCCTTTAATAAAGCTACAAATTCATTTTTATCAATTATATACTACTTTAACATTGAACATTTTATCATCATATTTTAGTGTCCCTCTCCTTTTATGTATCTTAATTTATGTCTGAATGTTTTCATCTATTTGTATTTTTCTTCTGTAGTCTATTAAATGATATCAATTTATATAACTAAAGATGGTGATAAACTTATCTATCTCTATATATATAGATATAGATAGATAGATAGATACACACATAGATATAAAAATACATGAAAAACTATTTTGATATGTAATACAATAGAATTTGGAGGGTTTTTTCTAATAAATTAGGGTGTGCCTTGTGACTTTTGTATCACCAAAACAAGGTTATTGTTTTTTTTAATCTACCCAGATATTTACAGCAGTTGCCACTGACATACTTTCTAGAAATAAGAAGTATAAGTAGACAAAAATTGCAATCATTGAGTGGTACAGGTGTTTAGAAAGCAGGAAGAACATAAATTTGCATTCCTAATGGCCCTGCTTTGTGCTATCAGCAAACTCAGAGATCTATATTTTTTCAGTAATTTTTTAATTTTTTAATGCCATATTGGGGATTATAAGTGTGTGCCTACCCAGCTAGCAAAATACCCTGATAGATAACTCTTTCCCTGATGACTTCATTCAGGAATATACTGACACCTGAAAAATATTAGCAAGGTTTTTTGATTATTTCTTCTTCCCCATGTATATCTGAGAAAGAGATATCAAATTACTTGTACTTTTATTCCTAGAGTACTGTACTGCCTTTTACCTTAACCTGGCACAACTTTAATATGATTATAGTCCAAAGGGTTCCATCTCTCTGAGATTAGTACTGCTTCTCTTTTTTTATTGTTTTAATTGTCTTGTTCATTTGACTAGGATTGAGGTTAGAGTAGTACATTGTGTTATAAATTAATATTTTATTAGAACTGGAAATCCTTATAGGGTTCTTAAATATTATAAAGCTAATCTGATTTTTATCATGAATTTTACTTGCCATAGTAAGCAATTTTCTGCAATTATTTCAAGGAAATCACTATAGTTGCAAATATTTTAGGTATAGTTTGACTCAAGTGATTCAGTTCTTGAATAAAGACAAATTTATTTATCTTATGAGAATGAAAATAAATTGTGGATATATTTTATCTTGAATTTTAACATTAGCAATATGTATTAAAAATAGTAATATAATGCCATCTACTTGTTACACAGGAAAATGACCTAGAAAAACTATTTCTTTGAAATTTGTAGTAGATGAAAAAATGTGTGCAATTAGAATAATATTTACATAATACACTGTTACTAGAATACAACAGATAAAAAATTATACTTTTAATGTTTCTTTCTTCCTGATAGTTTCACAAATTTAGCATTTTCATTGCTAATAGATATTTTTTAAAATCTATAATATCAATTCTAATTGGGAAATAGAAATAATTTACAATTTCTGAAATTCTGTTCCCTTCAAAAAATAGATATCCTTTACAATTTCTGGAATTCTGTTCTCTAACTGTTTGCTTTAGGATAGATATTTCCACTTAAATCTTCATATTCAATAATGTACACAACCTTTGCATGGACTCATTCCTTTGCATTTTATTACTAAAATGCTCAAATAAGCGATCTTTTAAGAAAACATTACTAATTGAGATACAGTTTAAGTGAGGTGGGCTGTAAAAAACTGTGCGCATGTTTTTTTTGTTTGTTTGTTTGTTTGTTTTTCTTTTCTTTTTCTTTCTTCTTTTTTTTTTTTTTTTTTTTTTTTTTTTGGTGGTACTGGGGTTCCTGGAAACCCTTCTGCCTCCAGGCTACACTCCACTCCCAGACCTATTTTATACTTTTTATTTGGAAATAGGGTCCCTTAAGCCAGCAAGGCTGGCTTCAAACCTGAGCGATCCTCCTGTCTTCGCCTCCCAAGCGTGGGGATTATAAGCATGTCCCACCATGCCTGGCTGAGCATGTTTTTTTTAACATATGAAACCTCCAGTATAACATATAATTGCAATGCACCAACAAATTATGAAAAAATAAAAATAAGTAAAAAGATAAAATACATATGAATTTGTTATATTACACTTATTTCTACTCACCTCTTTAGCCTCAAAAATTCAGAAATACATTTATCCATTAAAAGTAAAACAAAAAGTAAAAAAAAGAAAAAAATCAAATGATACATGGGCTTAATTTGCTATTTTTCCCTTAAAAAAACATTTTTTTATCATAAAAAAAGCCCAGGCAGAGCTTGTTAATATAATTTCCACCACCTGTGCTTCATTTTATGTTGTACTGATAGGCTTCTTTTCCATGCTCCACATCTTTGTTGCATCAAATGTAATTTTTTTGCTCTCTTTCTTACTACTTTAATCTCCTAATTCTTTATATGATATGTAGATTTTCACAAACTGAGAATAGAAAAAATAGATAAATGAGATAAAGATAAAAATGAAAAAATAAAACTGAGAATTTTATGTGCAAATACTTTATCTAAAATCTGAAACTGAGATTGTCTTTCTTATCTTTGTCCAAAGTTATAAATAGAATTAATGCTAGAGATATGGGAGCATTTTGGAGGAATATCTGGTTAAAAATTGTTGCATTGCAATATCAATGCTATTGCCAAAATTATATAAATGATTCCACTAAGTAAAATTTTACATACTTTCTTCTGATTATCTAATTTAAATCTCACAATCCATTTGTGAATCAGTGATATTATCTTTCAGTCACAAATAAAGAAGTCTCTAATACTAGTAATTGAGAAGTTATAACAAAGATCACAAATTCAAAGCCAGTGTGGTTAGGAAAATCATATTTGAAAATGAAAAAAAAAAAAAGACCTGGGAGTATAGCTTAGTGTTAGAATACTCCTGAGTTTGATACACAGTAATACACAGTAATACACACACACACACACACACACACACACACACACACACACACATGAACAGGAAATAAAAAAAGAAATTAAGTGTCAAAGAGTTTACAGATATGGTGATCGAGCACAGATTTAATTGCAGTTATGGAGAGTTATGGTGATCAGGCATAGATTATTCAAATAGCTCAGACTGCTTACGAACTATAGAACTCCTTTGCAAAAATGGAGTCCAAGGACTGGTATCGTTACAGGTATGTGAATTGACATCATTTGTGTAGAACGAGGTTACTGTCGAGTGTTTGGTATTCATAAGACAATCCAGTTTTAATTGCTTGACTTTTAAAAGCAAGGAGTCCTCATTGATTGGCTGGCATGCAAAAGCCTGTTCACTGAGGTGAGTTATGGTTAGTTATTGATTAAGCTGCATTAAAAATGGTTCCAGTGGTGATGTGTTATCGAAATAGAACTTCCACTTACTTCTTAGGCATGCTAATATTGGTTGTGACCATAGTTACAAAACAATCCAGTTTTTCCTAGTCCTGTGGGCAAATAAGATAAATGTTAACATTTACTGCTATCAATATTAATATTAATCTATGTGCCTTATGAAATACTCCATTACCTGTGTGATTTGAAATGTAAAAAGTATATTGTTCTTTGAAGGATGCCAGCTGGTTTGGCAGATTTTATTTAAACTGAGACTTGTATTTATTTACATCAGGTGAGCTTCTGAGGGTACAATGTTTCTTTAATTTGTATCATGAGCAAGTTCTTACAAGGTAGCTTTATCATTCTGAGTATACTGTATAATTCTTAAGCAAATGAAGATTTCTAAACCACTATAGAAACTATAAATTCATTTCAAGGTATATAATGATTATAAGAGTAAAATATTTGTGGATTGGTGTATTTGTCAAGCTTCCTAAAGTAAAAGTTTTGTCTTTTAAATATTTTAAAAAGTATTTATTTTTATAAGATTTGCTAAATTTGAATACAAAATATAGACAAAAACTATGAAAACCCATGTAATTTATGAATTAAAAATTTCCATTTAAATTATAAATGTAAATAAGATTAAGTAGGTAAATACTTATTTTGGTTAAAATCAAAGACCTTTATAAGATACATTTTTCTGTAAGCTATTCACTTAGGACTAATAATATTTACTTTTGGCACCCAAATGCATTTAGCAGACGTCATTAGTCTGGCTAGTTATTATTCATGAAAATATACCCCCACTAACATAGGAGTATAGCCTTTTAAAACAAAAACTATCCTTCATCCAGGTAGTCTAAATTAGCCACTTTAATGAACATGCTGTAAGAAATCATTCAGAATTTTAACCTAAAGTTAAGTATTAAAGGTTTTAGCTTTACTCTCAGCACTGGTACCTACTTTATTTGTTAAATACCTATAGATTTTTCTCAGCCCTCAAATTTTAGCTATTATGCAAACTAATTTTGACAATAAAAATAGTTCTCACATATACACACATATATATGATAACTTTAAAATATTAGCATATTCAGTGGATTCATTATAAGAAAAGGGTTTTATAATTTAAATAAAACATTTTTACTCTCTTTTTACTATGAGAATATAAAGAGATTATTTGCAAAGGTTCTGGATTAACAGGCAGAAGACATCTGACATTATTTAATATATAGGTACATGCCTATCACAATAGGAGATGTTGTGGGTTATCAATTAGTGATAACTTTGGTCTGCAGAATAAATGCTAGATTACTAAGGAAGTCACTCTATTCTTTGACTCAAAGACAAGCTACATTTCTTATGTCATTCTTCTCTCCACTCTCTGTCACAGTATTCCAGCTGCACAACCCATGGTTTCTCCTGTGCACCTCATGCCAAATGTTCACATTCACACTAGAGTCACACATGGTGTTTCCTCTCTTTTACTTGCCAAGTCTAACCTTTACCTTATATGAGGTTTTCTTCTTTCCTTAAATCAAAGTAAAAGCACTTTAATCCTCCTGACTAGCACTGGAATTATTCAGAGGCATCTCATATAATTTTAATAAAGACACAAGGTATGAGTAAATAAACAGTATCATTTGTATATGACATTTCTTCTATTATATGTAAACTTTCTGATTATATATAAATAGTTACAGTCATCATCCTATAATAAAGTCAAAAGTGTTTTTACATAGTAATCAAATTGTGGAGAGTTAATCTAGGAATATATGTTAATTATCCACTTCTATTTCTCTGCAAGAAATATTCTTAATATAAAACAAAGCTTAGGAAAATCCACAGGAAGTAAGTGGCTATAAACATAATTATATACAGGATTTGTTCATGGCAGAGGCAAATAATGAGTGATGCTGGAGAGGGAGATATGAGGTACTAATTATTAATCAGAATGATATTTTGTAGAGAAAAGTCAAAAGATAACCATTAATTTAAATTTTAAATAACAGATTTATTGATCAAGTACAGAGGCTACTTTCTACAGCTGAGATAATGAAAAAGTTTAATGAATTATTGTGTGAATATATCACATTAGCTAAAGGTGCATTTTTTTTCTCAGATAAAAACTACCTTTAATCATTTCACTAAGCTTGCAAAAGTTCTAAAAGCTGATTAAATAGTAATGGTGCAATACATCTCAAAGTACAGTAATACCAAAAAGAGATGGCATAATGGCCAAAATTTAATGGTTTTTTGGCCTCCTTTTAAACTTTCTGGTGATGCTTTTCACCTTAAAATTTAAGTTCTTGATAGTAATTCTTATGGTGGCAGAAATATTATTTTAGTAGCTATTTTAAAAACAAGGTAGATATTTTTTTAAAAATATAAAAGATTGTTAAATTCAATTACTCTCATACATTTTGTATTTCAGATATAATTTCTCTGTTGATAAAAATAAAACAATATGCAATATTAAAAACTTAAGCACCATGAAGAATTACTGAAGGCACTAATAAAATGTAGATTCTTAGGTCTTGCTGCCCAATAATCTGCGTTAATAGATCTGGATTGGGGTTCAAGATTTTGCTCAATGAGTGATTCCAATATTGGACCAGGAAAACCAGGTGCAGTGGCATACATCTACATTTCTAATATGTGGGAGGCTGAAACAGAACAATCTTAAATTTAAGGTCAGCCTCAGCAAATTAGAAAGATCTTATTTAGAAATAAAAAATTTAAAAAGGACTGGAAGCCAGGTGTGGTGGTGCACACTTGTAATCCCAGCATTCAAGACGCTGAGATTGGAGGATTGAGGTTCGCAGACAGCCTCATCTACTAAGCAAGGCACTTCCCAACTGAGTGAGACCTGTTTCAAAAATAGAAATAATTAAAAAAAAAAACAACTAGGGCTGGAGGTGTCACTCAGACATAGACTGCCCCATAGCTCATCCCCGGTACCGCTAAATAAATAAACAAACAAACAAACAAACAAACAAACCGGAGGTGTAGCTCAGAGGTAGGATGTCCTAGGTTCAATCCACAGTACTAACAAAGGGAAGGGAGGGGAAGAAAGAAAGGAGGGAAGGAGGGAGGATGTCAGGAAAAAAAGAAGAGATGGAGGGAGGGAGGGAAGAAGGAAAAGGACAGATAACACCTAGCAGAATGTAAACTAAGTTCAGTTTCAAGACAATGATGAAATAATTCTTTATTAAAAAAATCTAACTTGGTTACAGCCATCTTGATCTGATATCAGCTCTGTTCATAGTAAAGCAAGACTCATATTACTGAGTTTTGCCACTTTATTTGCAACACAAGATCCCCTACCTTTCATAATAGGTGGTGGAAAGATTACAAAAGGACCTATATAATAGAAATAACCCAATGAACCTTAATTATACCTCTACTTTGTCTGAATGCAGTAATAAATTGGGGACCTCTGTCAGTTATAATCCACAATCTCTATCTATACATGTTGAATCACAAGTCTACTAAGAAGATTGCATTGCCCAATATTCGGGTAGAGCCAGCACAAGGGGTCAGATCTTAGGTAGAATAAATGAATATGTAAATAATATGTGGTGAGAACATATTGTTGAGTCAACTGATTAACTGAGCATCTTTGTGCATTCTTGATCAGGTGATATGTATTTCCCATTTGGGGGCAGTTGAGCTAGGTGGTGTGAGTTTTTAGGTTTATACAGTCCATTTTGTCCATGCCTAGGCAAAGCACCACAACTAGTACCTTTGTCAAAGATTTAAAATGTTATATAGCAATTTATTCGTTTTTGAAATATAGAGGACAGGGCAATCATCAAAGATAATTAAAGCCAAACACTAAAGTAGTAAGGGAAGATTATAATAAGTAATATATCACTGCAATAGGAAAGATATCCCATCATTTGAACTCAACTTCAATATGAACAGAGGAAAGTGAGTATTGTCTAGGAGAATGAGTGAGTAGGAGGGCTCTTGTATGTATACAAGTCCCTCTTGTATGCCAATTACTCCCTAGTTTCTACATATGAGAGAAAACATATGATCCTTCATTTTATTTTACTGGCTAATCTCACTTCATATGATGTTTTCTAGGTCCATAAATTTAATTTCATTGGTAACATATGTTTTGAAAACATAAAGTTTATGGGATTTCCTTTAACAAATAAGTGTAAGCATATTGGCTACACTACAAATTCTGCCTATGAGTAAGACATCCACAGTCTCTGTGAGTATTTTATAGCCCTTCGTTTAATAAGTCTTCCCTCTTGGAAGTCTCTTTCAAAGCCATTTCTCAGTTTAAAAAGGTTATACCACTGTAGGCAGTTATATATAGCTTTGATTTTTTTCCTTACTGTTGTTTTCTTTAGTCAGGCTTAAAAGAAAGAAACAATCAGTTTATTTATTCTTAAATCCTTGATGGTTAGCAAGATCTTATAATTAAGAACAATTTTAAGACCATGACTTTATTTTTCTTTTTAGTGGTATTTCCCTGAAAATGTGGCTTGTATCCAGAAGGAAGACCAAAAACTCTATCCTGATACAGAGGGTTATCTGACAGGAGCTTCCTTCAGCTTCTGCCTCATGCCTATGCAATTAAAAAATGGCTAATATCTGCTTTAAAGTGATATTTGTATCATTGACTGGACACTTCTCCTTAAAATTTGTAACTTTGTGTTCAGGACCTAAGACATCTGAATGTGAAGAATACTCAATCTCTCTCTCTCTCTCTCTCTCTCTCTCTCTCTCTCTCTCTCTCTCTCTCTCTCTCTCTCTCTCTGATTTAGTGTATAGGCAGAAACTTAGCTTGTACTAAAAAAGTTGAATAGAGAAAAATGCATTGTCATACATAAAAGATGCTGGAAAGTGTTGCTCTCAAAGATTCTTTTTTTTATAGCTTACAGATTTCTAGGAACTAATCTCTTTTAGTAATCTTGAGATTTTATTTTCACTAATTTGAGTTTAACTTTTAGTTTAGTGTATTTTTAAATAAGTGTTTGAGAATTAACTCTGACTAGTATGCATAGAATTCTAAGGCTATGTCTCTACTGACAAATTAAAGTATAGATGATGGAGTAGTGGTTTTAAATTTTTAATAGTTTCTTCAAAAGACAGGGCTTCTACAAAATTCAATTTTGGCATGCCACCAAAAATAAAGATACTTCTTTCTTATAACTATTGTTTGGAGAGTAGAGAGGGCATGAGATATATTTTAAGGATTCACTGAAGCACAGCTTCAAACAACATAACTACTTGGAGCCTGCTGAGAAACAAGGTCCCGGACAAACAAACCTGGTGGGTGGCAGGAGGATCCAAGCTGTTGTTTGCAAGTGTTACCTTCAGAAAGAAGCAAGGGTAAGAGGTGGAGCATCAGACTACAACAAACTATGACAAAATCCAGTGCACGCTTTATAAACATATAGAGGAGACACAGTATTTCTTTTTAGAAATAACATCTTACCCCAATGCACACTAACATTTATATCACATACAGATAAGAAGCATTGATAGCCTATAATTACCATATGGAAAGAAATGGTGAGGTAATATTAAAGGTGTGCTCAGAAATTTCATTCCCCAAGAATGTTCTTATTTTAAATTAATTTAAATTACATGAAGATAAAGAATTTTTTTCTTTCTAAAATTGCAGTATTTGAACCCAGGGGCATCCTACCTCCAAGCTACACCTCTACACCCCTAGCTCTATTTTTTTTTATTCTTTATTTTGAAACAGGGTCTGATTAAGTTACAAAGGGCTTCAATAAGTAGCTGAGGCTTGCTGTGAACCTGTGATCCTCCTGTCTCAGCCTCCCAAGTATTAGTATTTCAAGCATGCACCATCATATCTGGCTCTCTATCAGTTCTTTATGGTAAACATCTTGACTAAGACCTGAGTATGGAAAAAGTCCAATATCTGACCAGTGCATGGTCAGAAAATCATCCTTTTTTCTTTATTCTCTATTTTCCTTTGAGTTTTTTAATGTGTAAACTTTATTAACATATAAACATTTTACCAGATAGTAGTAATCAGTAAGGTCTCAAAGTCTCCTGAAGAGAAAAGATTTTTGTGATCTGTCCAAATTGTTTTCTCTTCTGCTTCTCACATCATTCTTAATTTTTAAAACAGTGCATGTATATTCTATCACACGAAACTCCAAAAACACATATAATTACTAGGCACCAATAAAAGTATATAAAAGATACGCTTTGCCCACTTCTTCACTTCTAAGTCTCTATACCTTTCTGGGCTAGCCAATCACACACTTTGTTGTTCCTTAGCTAATTTCTACATTTTTCTCTCTTCTATGATTTTGTGTATATTATTAATACAAAGCAGAAAATCTAGCACATAGTGCTATTTACTTATCATGTTAGAAGACCACCTTTTACTCTTCTAGACAAACATTCCTTATTCCCAAATTACGTGTGATCACAATGATGTATTTACACACAGCCCCGTACTGGTGATGCTCTTGGGGCCACTCTTTCTTCTGTATCTTAAACAGTAGCCTAAATATGAAATGAGAAAACCACTTTTCAATTGGCCACTCAACCAATTTTTAGAATAAATGATAAAGTACTATTATAATCCATCTGATGCTTAGTCACTATGGAGTTATGGAATTGATAGTAGGAGAAACCCAAAACATCCTAGCCAAACTTTTCTAATTATGGGCAATTTTGCTTTTTATAAGATAACTTGCTAAAAATTTCAAATTTATGAATATAACTGATGAGTCTCCAAATGTCAATAATTTTGAATGAAGCTGATACAGTTTTTTATGATGCATATTTATTTCTCTTAAAAACAGCTCACATTGTCCATTTCTAGGGTGATTTTATAACTCATTCAAAAAAGAGAACTTTTAAAGTGAAAAGAGTATCTTTGAATAATCATTTCATAATGTGTAATATAGAATTGTCTCAGGCTATGAGTATCTATATTCCTCTCAAAATAATACACCTAAAACTCAATGAAGTATACCCTTGTGACCTTGCATTCACAGAATAAAATGTATCATCATCAGTTTAATATCACATACTCTCAACTTAGAATTTTGGTCACTACATTACATCATTCTTATTACTCATTTATTAATTCATACCTACTTTATTAATTCATACCTACTTAGTCAATTTTTCAACTAAAATTGCTAGATGATTTTTTTATGGAATTCTGCTTGTTCAATTCTCTACTTGCAGGATTGGTTTCTGAAACCCAAGCAATTTCTGGAAACATATATATGCTAAAAGTTTTAGACAGAAGATAATCAAAGAAACTATCTTTGATCACATTATTATGAAATTTAATCTAGGATACCAATAGTTAATCAAAGTTCTAACTGTGTGAGCAACAAATTATACAATTTATGTGGATTTAATTAAGATGATAGAAATAATATTCTTATATTTTTATTTTCTCATTTTCCATTAAGAGAAAGAATACTTTCTCAGAAATATTCTAAATTAACACACATGATTGGGCTGTCAAAGCAGATGCATGTAAGTTGGAAATCTTATCTCAACTTGTCTAATGATGTCAATTATATAAATACCTGTAGGAGAAAGATTCTTAAGATCATTTATTGAGCAGATTTCTTGTCCTGCCACATTAGGGAAGATTGTGAAAGTCTTAACCTCAGTTTCTGTAAGATGTATGTAGCCATCATTTGCACATAAGTAAGGTATCAATAAACTTGTTTATATGCTCTATAAGAACAAGGTTAAATAAATTATTTAAATTAATTTGCAATTGACTGAACGCATTTCTAACACTGAATAATTAAAAGACATATGTACTTTACATTTGTTAACATATTGTCTAGAATGATTTTCAGCCACTCAAAAGTGAGGATCATGAACAGACTGCCAATCATATCATTCAGGTTGCTTTAACCAATACTCTCTTTAATTACAGGACTTTCTGTGTTAACAAAGAATCCAACCTCTAGAAATGGAATACGGGTTTTAATTTTTATGTAATTTTAGAGGACCGACCACTGACGATTTTATTGTTTTCACTGAAAACCACTAAATAGAATGTTAAAAATATTTTCCCGCCAGGCGTGGTGGCTCACGCTTGTAATCCCCGCGTTTGGGAGGCGGAGAGAGGAGGATCGCACAGTTTAGGAGTCAGCCGGGCTGGCTTAAAAGACCCTGTTTCCAAATAAAAAGTATAAAAATAGGTCTGGGAGTGTAGCCCGGAGGTAGAAGGGGTTCCAGAAACCCCAGTACCATATATATACATATGAATATAATTGAATATAAAGAATTCAATTATTTTCAATTGAAATATATTTCAATTGAATATAAAGAAAAAAATAAACATTGCTTAAAATATTAATATATAATTTTGCCTACTGCAGCTAGAATTACTGTGGAAAGTACTCCCATTATGACTATACATTTTGAACTTGAAAAAAATATTTAAGTATATAGAGATCTTAAAAATGGAATTTGAAAACCCAGCTCACTCTGTTATCTTTCCTTCTTTCTTTCTTTCTCTTTCTTTCTTTCTTTCTTTTTTTTTTTTACTTCTTGTACTTCAGTGAAAAATCTGAGATTTTTTTACAGAAAAGTTTGAGATGTCACCGTGAGTTTGTGTTCTTAGCTAGTTTAGAAAAAAAAAAAAAAAAATAGCCAGAACTGCAGTACTGTATGCTTAAGCAAAGTTTTATTATCACATAGGTGGAAAGAAAGGAACAGAACAATCAAAGCACTATGTCAGAGGAACACCGTGGGGTTACTTGAAAGTAAGGCACTGAGGTCTCTGAACACATAACATTATAAAGATCTCTGCCCTCCCATCCTACTTAGCCAATAGTCCTCTTTTCCCACCCAAAGCCGGTGGGTTCTGGTCTGTTAACCGTTAAGTATCTCCTATTAACAACCAATACAGACTCAATCCCCATCATTATTGACAGGTTCTACTTAGGTTGCCCAAGCTGGCCTAGAATTTGAGATCCTCTGCATCAGATTCCCGAGTAGCTGGGATTACAGGCATGCACCATAACACACAGCAAGATTAGTTTGATTCAGTTGACATTAATAGCCATTGGTGAAAATATGATTTCACATACTAATATTTAGTCTTTTAAATAGAAAAATTATTTGTAATGATCATTTTTCTATGAATATTAGAAAACTATCTTCATGGAATAAAGATTCTGTGCTTAAGGATTCATGATACAAAAAGTAGAAATGATATTTAGCTTTCCACAGTTATTTCTAGGTTTTAGCCTACTAAATGCTATTGTAATTAAAATGCTATCTCAGAAAATGATGTTTAAAATCCCTTTTGTTGTGAGTAATATTGACCAAATTAAAATTGTTTTGTGTCAGGTCTCTTACAAATGTTGATATGTTAAAATAGCAATGTCAAAATATTTAAGTACTTAGATTTTAATAGAAAGAGATGCACTAATCAAAGTATCTTTTTCACTTTTAGAAATGTTTTTCTATACCTGAAATACACATTTCTCTTGATTGGGTAGATAAAATATAAATGATCCAACACTAAAAAAATATTTTTCTAGTTTAAAGAACAGTATTTTCCTATATATCTAAAATAGTGGTATAGTTTTATTTCCATTAACAGACAAGCTATCTTTTTGTTTCGACTTAGTTAACTAAAAGCCTTGAGTCTGTGAAGTAACTTGGTGAATGAAGAATAAGGTAGATAAAATGATTCCCAGAATTCTTGACCTGCTGACAATTATTTTTAAGCTTCAATTCTTCATAGATATCAATTAGATACTTTGTTGACTGCTTTGTCTTTGTGAGAGATTAGCTTTAATCACGCCTTGTTCACTTCCATAAGAATATCGTTTTCCTTTGGTTTGAGTCAACCTTGCTCTTCCCTGCTTGGGCTTTGGGCAATTTGACACTGAAGTGTTTAAATGTCACACTTTCTTATGATTCGTGCAACATGAGGTTCATTTAGTTTCCTAGATCTTCAGTAATTTTAAGTAAGTTTATGAAAAGTAGGAACCCTATTTAAATATTGTATCTACTGATTTTTTGGAGTTTATTTATGCCTATCTTGAACCACTTGACTTCTGAAGTCAAGTTGGTTACAGCTGTTATGATGAGGAGGATAATTGCTCTCTGTGTTGTTTTGTATAGCAGATTTTTATTAGTTTATGACTAAATTTATTTATTTGTTTTTGCTATCTTCAAACAACTGTCCATTGAGTAGATACTTATTTCACCTGTAGTTTTAGCTTTAGGGTTTTCCTTTTTCTTTATTGTTTCTACTTCTTTTTATTCATTAAGATAACATATTTCCTTAATATTTGATGTATTTTCTTTTAATTATTTGAATATATTTATACCAGGTGACTTAAAATCCTAATTAAATTTATAACAGGAAGAGCTCAGAATCAATTTCTATTAACTGTTTTCTCCCTGTCAACCCACATTGGGTAAAATTTTACTTTTTTATTTATTTTTCTCTTGCTTATCTTAGAGTTTTAGGCTCAAAATATACCACTGTAGAAAATTCATTGTGTTGATTTTAAATTATGTTAAATTCTTATAAAATACCTTGTGTTTTTCTTCTACTATACAATTAATGTGCCTGCACTCATACTAAACACTCTTTTTCCTCTACAATGTGATAGTCTCAGTTCTTTGAGATTTCTGCTGGTTTTTTTTTTTTAATCCTGAATTTCTTCTGTGTCCACAGAGATAATTTGGGTTTATGTACAACATTTTAGGGTCAGTCTATCTGCAGTTGTCTTCTGTGATTTATTCTTCAAATTTCCAGCTTCTATGCCAACTGAGTTCTCTATCCTCTGAGGAGCAAAGCAAGAAGACCTCAGCTTTTTGCTGCTTGTAATGCTTACACAGTGAGTTTTAGTGTAGATTTTTTTCCCTTTTTTCAGAAAGAATGACTTTCTTGAGCTTTCCTATGGAAACTCATATATAATAAATCAATAAAAATTGAATACACACACACACACACACACACACACACACACACACACACACACACACACACACAGTCCCATCCTTTCCTTCTTTTATGTAGGGTTTAATTCTCAACTGCTTTTATATTTCTAAATTCTGTTGTCTGCTGTATTGAACATGTGAGACTTGGAGCTTTATGAGGCTCATGGTTGTGTGCTCTTAATCAAAACAGATACCAGCAATAAATTTTTTTCTGACATTTTTTAAGTTTTTGCATCTTTTAAATATTAACTACTTCCAGGCTTCTGTCTGCTCTCAGATGCTGTCCTATTTCTTCTGTTATATTTCATCCAAAATTTGTAATTTAATTTCTTAGAGGGCATTTTGTAAACACTATTCTTCACCATTATTCCCATAATTTTAAAATAAAATTTTTCCTAGTTTTTAGACTTTATATTTTAGACTGATTTTAGATTCCCATCAAAATTGAGGGAAGATGACAAAGATACCTTCTCACACATGCATAGCCAACTCCATGGTCTGTATGGGATTCCAGAATGCTACATTTGTTAAAACTGATGAATTTTCCCTGACACACTGTGATCACTCAAATTCCATAGTTGACATTAAGTTCCACTTTTTGTGTTATATATTCTACGGACATAGACAAATGCCTAGTGACATGCATGTGTCATTATGGTATAATACAGTATATATTCACAGCCTGAAAAATCACCTCTCTCCTGTTTATCCATTCTTCCATCCCTGCTCCCCAAGCTCCTGGAAACCACAGAGGCTTTTGCTCTCTCCACAGTTTTGCCTTCTTCTAATGTCATGCAGTTGGGACCATGCCGGATGCAGCTTTTCCAGATTTGCTTCTTTCCCTTAGTAATATTCACTATGCCTTCCTCCAAGGTTTTTTTTTTGTTGTTGTTTTGGTTTTTTTTTGCTCATTTCTTCTTCGTGCTGAGTAATTTTTCATTGTGTGGATACAGCAGTTTATTTATCCACTGTCCTACTTGAAGGGCATCTTGGATGCTTCCATGCTTTGGCAATTATGAATAAAGCTGCTATAGCCATATGTGCCCACGTTTTTGCGTGGACATATGTTTTCAGCTCTTTTGGTAAATACTAAAAAGCGCTACTGCTGAATCATGAGGGAAAGTATGTTTAGTTTTAAAAGAAACCACCAAACTGCCTTCAAAAGCAGCCATGAGAATTTTCATTCCCAGTAGTAATGAATGAGATCTCCCACTCAGCTCCATTCTTGTCAATATTTCATGCTTTCAGTGATCTGGATTTTAGCCATTCTAATAGGTATGTATGCAGGGCTTTCATCGTTTTGATCGCATATACCTTTTAAACCACTAGAATGCTTAAAATATAAAAGCCCAGCAGTGCCCTGTGTTAGCGAGAAGGGAGAGCTGTTGGAACTGCTCTGGCAGTAAAAATGTAAAATGGCACAGGCATTTTAGAAAACTGTTTGACATTTTCTTATAAAATCAGGAATACAGCAGCATTATATCCCAGCAATTCCCTGACTGGGCATTTACTAAAGAGAAGTAGTGTATCTTTACATTAAAAACAAAACAAAAAAGAAAAGTACTTGTACCTATGGAGACCAATAGAAAATGGATAAACAAATAATTGTGCTAATAGAAAAAATATAAAACTAATTACTAATATGTAAAAAAACAATTCACAGATCTCGAAAACCTATGTTCAATTAAAGAAATAGAATGGGAGTAGAAATGTCCATGTAAAGCTAATAAACCCTTTAAAATTATAATGTAACCATGGTTGAACAACCCTGTGCATGTAATAAAACATTTTGAATCTCACAATTTAAATGAGCAAATTGTAGGCGATATTAATTATATCTCAAGCTATTAAGATAATATATTATATGATATATAATTATATATGATATATGTTATATATAAACATTTGTATTAGATATTCTCTATCTTGGTTTATATTCTATTACACTTATGATCTAAATATTCTATCTACTGTATGGAAAATTTTTCTCAATTATAAAATCAATATTGTTATAATCATGTTATTTAAAAAGTTAAAAAATTAACATTTGTAAATATATTTTATTTATTATTTTATTCTATAAGTAATCTCTAAGTACTAATTTTTAAAGAAAATAGTTTATGGGCTGCAATTTTTTCATGATGCTGCATTTTATTTTTTCAGCAAACATGTTAAACCATAATATAAAACAACTGAGTAGTAAATTTTATGTCCTTTCACCAAAATAAATTGTGGAAAGCTAATTTAATTTCACTGATTATTACTTTCTACATAGCATCCTTTCCAAATTGTATTATTTCCAATAAATTTCAGTATATTTTGGTCTTATATATCCTTTCTAGTTACTGTCTAACCTTTAACTAGTCTTTAACAATTTCTTACTTCTTTATTCACATATAACTAGGCATTTATTAGCAGGGAGTAAGAATTATATGCTTATTTTGCTGTTGTTTTTCCGCATTTATTTTTACAAAATGAAATGTATTTTTATTTTTATTTTATTTGTGTGGGGGGGGAGGGGTCTGGGGATGGGACCCAGGGGCATTTGACCTCCGAGCCAAACCGCCTTCCATATTTTTTATTCTTTATTTTGAAACAGGGTCTCACTAAGTTGTGGAGGGCCTCACTAAGTAGCTAAGGCTGTCTGTGAACCACAATTGTCAGATCTTAGCCTCCCGAATGCTGGGATTACAAGCGTGTGCCACCACTCCCAGCTTGAAATGTATTTTTAACTCATACATAAAAACAAAACAATTGGAAGCCATGGACTGTAATCCTGTACTTGGGAAGTTAAGACAAGAGATCTGGAATTTCGAGGTCAACCTCAGCCATTTAGTGAGATCATGTTCCAAAAATAAAAAACGAAAAGATTTGAGGTATGGCCTTGAGGTTGAATGACCCCGGATTCAATTCCCAGTAACACAAACACCAAAAAATCAAATAATTGAATATATTAATGGAGTAACCTGATACTTTGATGCATGGATATATTATTTAATGTTGAAATGAGGTTAACTATATTAATTATGCTCAAAAACGTAGCTATTTTTAATAAGTATATATTAAAATTTTGTATCCATTTATTAATATAATCTGTGCTAAAAGATAAACTTTAGGTAAATTAAATTTAACACAGCTTAATGGAGCAGAGAATGATTCATGGATCAGGCAGCACTTAACCAGCAGAGCTCTGGAGAATTCCACTTTCTTTGTGCACAGAGAGCATTCATAGAAAACAAAGCAAGGATGAGACAGAGTCTTCTAGGCTGGCCACAGCTAAATGCTGGCTGCACGTGTTGTGATCAGTGTTGTGATCAGTCGGCAGCCTGAGATTGATGGGCTGAGTCTCAATCTTCACTGCAGAAGCACACTCCTGGATTTTAATTTGTTTACTTACTGTTAGTTTGGGTTTACTGTGTATGGGTTCAAGGTATGAAGGTAGCCTTAGACCAAATTTAATTTAACATCTCTGACAAAGTTTTTATCAGGATAAAACTTTTTCCTTGCACTAAGCTGAATGTATTTTTGATATTTACTCCTGACAGTTTTTAGTCCCTGCCCACCCCCATTCTGTTTTATCACCAGATAGCAACTACTTCTATTTCTTACTAGGACTGCCCTCTTCAGAATAAAAGTCTCTAGGAATCTCTTGCCTCAGGGATACCTGAAATGGGACACAAAAGGTTTAAGGCCTCAGCAGGGCACTCCCAGCTTTTTCAGAGTTATGTCACTGATAGTAAATTAGATGCTGATTTCAACTCAGAATACACAATGCTAGACTCTTACACAAGGTATGCAATGAAACCCTCAAACCCTCGCCTTTCTTACTAACTTCAGGCTGCAGGCCTCATCAAGCACCATCATGGTTTTTTGAAAACCTTGAAATTCAATTAAATTAAATATGGAACGTTTTAATCTTCAGGTAATATATCAGTAGCAAACGTCAATAAAGAACCTTGCTGTTTTTCTCCAGACATAGTGGTAGGTACCTGTAATCCCAGTATTTGGGAGGCTCAGACAGGAGGCTTGATTGCACATGTGAGGTTAAGCACAGTAATTTAGTAAGACTAAGCAACAAAATAAGAAATAAAAAGGGCTAGGGATGTAGCTCAAAGCTAGAGCACCCCTTGGTTCAATCCCCACTAACTCAAAAAACAAACAAAAACTCTCACATTGTTTTTGATATTTTCCTGCTGAAAACTTTTATAACTCACATACTCTCTTGTGCTCCTGCCCCACATCTACATGAGCTGATTAGAAAACCTGTCTGGTTCTTCCTTTGAGACCAGTTTAAGTGCACATCACATATAGAATCCTTTCTCCAGCACCAAGAAAAGAAGGCAGGAAGTTCTTTGAAGAAAGAAAAGCACCATCAAGTCAATCTCTTTCTCTTGTTCTCAGTCTGTTTTTGTGCCTATTTTGTAGCTTTCCTGATTGGCCTAGAAAGCCTTAGTATGTGCATTATAAACCATTTTATACACTTTACATATGTTTATCATTCAAATCAGATATGAAATCAGACACATCCTACCTCTACAGTTGGCCACACTTCCGTTTTTATGTCGATTTCCTCTATATTGAAAAAGAATGTTACAGTTCATTTGAAAAAATAAAATATTAATAAAGGTGTTTATCAGCCTAATGGCACTAAAACCAGAGCCATTTTGTTTTTTGCAAATGTTTCAGTGCACTAACATTTTATTTATTTATTTATTTGTGTGGCACTAGGGGTGGAACCCAGGGGTTTTTCTACCTCCAGGCTATACTCCCAGACCTATTTTTTTTTTTTACTTTATTTGGAAACAGGGTTTCACTAAGTTGCTGAGAACCTCACTAAGTAGCTGAGGCTGGCTTTGAACCGGTGCGATCCTCTTGCCTCAGCCTCCCAAGTGTGAGGATTACAAGCGTGCACCACCACTCCTGGCACAATCGCTTACATTTCAATTCATTGAACTCTACTCTCTGTCCTGTAGTAAGTATACTTAGTCAGCCTAGTGAAAAAGTGGGGAAGTACCCCTTAGCAAGGATGAAGAGAGATAAGGAACCAGGTGTGGTGCTGCACACCTGTGACCTCAGTACTTGGGAGACTGAAACAGGAGGATTACAGGCTCAAGGCCAACCTCAGAAACTTAGTGAGGCTCTTAGGAAGTTAGCAAGATCCTCTTTCAAAATTAAAAAAAAAATCAGTAAAATGTTAGGGGAATAGCTTTGAGATAGAATGCCTGTGGCTTTAATCCCCAGTACTAGAAAGAAAAAAAAAAAAAGAGAGAGAGAGAGAAAGAGAGAGAACAAAATAGTATTGTACTGCTACTATTTGCACTTATATCTATCATGTTTTATATGTGCTGTGTATTACCTTTGTAATACTGTGAAGTAAACCACACTAAATTCAATAGCAAAAAAACAAACAAAAAAAAAACAAAACATGTATTTATGTATTTGTCTCCTAAGTGATTTTGGATGAGGTTTCTGATATGTCCTGGCAAGAAAAGAAGACGGGCTGGATGCAACCTAATGGCCTCATCCAGATGAATCAGCAACACTGCACATGGGCTTTTATTCTCACATAGCAGTTTAGCCCAGGCTCATTCACACAGTGATCTTAACAGAGGAAGTCAGCACATACAATTCCTCTTGAGGACTAGGTTCAGAACAAGTACACCACACATTTCTGTGCATTTTTAGTTGTTCATTTCAGGAGCACAGCTCACAATCTGAGAATTGGGAACACAAAGTTCTTGATGTGAACATACAAAGACTCACAGCTCAAGACTGTGGATGGAAAGAAGTGAAGAGTGAGAGCCATCTTGGCAATAATGTTTTCACACTTATGTCACATATAAATAAATGATTACTTGGAAAATATATTTAAAGTCCCTTCTCAGTATACTTCTCCCCCAAGTCTTGGGCATAATGGTACGTTATAAATATTGAGATATGAAACTGACAGAAGATAACCACATAGTCATTAACTATCTCCTTAACAACACAAAATAAGATGTAGACAAGAATAAAACTTGGCATTAACTTAATGTATAATATACACATAACTGAAAATAATTTTTTCCCATAGAAAGTAGTATGGTGGGGTAAGTAAAGACATAAATGGGAGGGGCGGCAGTATCAGGGCGTGGTGAGAAGGGGTAGCACTAGCCCTTCCACTGGGACACATCCAGTGCTTGTAGGAGGCATATCCAATCGCTTTTGAGTGCCATAGTTTACACTGCCTGCCACATTTTTGTGTTGCTCTGGCATTGCAGTCCAGAAGTGTTGCCAGATGGCCAAGCAAATAAGATACAACCTTCCTCTCTGCATGTTTCCAGGTGCACCTGCAGCCAATATCAACTTTCCAAGTTGCCACAGTATTATTCTGTTTAGGTGCTTTGAGTTTACTCTTGCAGAATGTATCTATTTCCCCAGTGGTTTTTAAAACTACCAAAGCCAAGCGTAATAACTTCTGAAAAACAATTAACACTTTAATTCCCACTAAAGTACCTTCTGTTTATTTTGCTTGGAACATCTTGCTTTCTCTGTACCCATCTGAAGGATTCTTCTCTGTATTTTAAAATATATCTCAAGCTCCATTCGCAATGAGAAAAATTCGCTAGCTGTGTTAACATAATTCCAATCTTGTCTGATAACCCAATACCACACCCCTTGGCTTTCTGTGTTTTCTATCACACTGGCTAGAACTGTGGATTCACTTACTATCTCCTGTAGAATTCAAAGCACTTCTGGAGAACTGGAAATAGTGTGAGATTGTCATTAGTCACATTAAATTCTAATTTTTCCAGTGATGAGAAGGCCTATGCAAATTGTTAAGTATGGAACATGAAAGATAAGTATGGACTACATAAAAAGAAGATTTTGATTCAACCATGTGAATGGAGAAAGCAAAGCAAGAGAGTTAACATTTAATGTAGATTCTCTATTAAAAATACAATAAATTATATGTATACCATACTACTCACATGGATTTGCCAAATCCACAAATGAGTTAAAATTGCAGAACATTCAAAGATAGTTTAAATTTTACTCTGAATCTTTTGGTATTTCCTAGGTTCCAGATTTACTTTAAACTTGGTTTATATTTAATTGCCTGATTTATCCAAGCAATTAATGAACGTTTATATGAAAAAATTCTCTGTTCTCTTTATCCTTCCGTATGTATGTGTGTGTATTTGTGCACTTAATTGCTATTGTTGTCCTTTTTCATAAATGTATAAATTAGTAAATAAAGAAAAGAACATGTTTAAAAAGAAGATGACAAAATTTTCTCTAAACTGCACAGAACTGCCTTTTCAAATGTTCTAATGCACTCAGGTTGGTATGAACATATAAATTAACTTAAAAAATATCAGCCATTTGGGCCTGTCATGGACCACATGCAAACCTATAATCTCACTTCTTGGGAGGCAGAAATTGGAGGATCTCAGCCAGTCTCAGCAATTTACAGAGACCCTCTGCAACTTAGCAAGACCTTGTTTCAAATGTTAAAAATAGGGCTGTGGGTGTGGCTTAAAGGTAGAAGGCCCTGGATTTAAAAAAACATAGTCATTTACAACTATACTTGATTTTCATATACAAAAATACAGAGTTACAATTTTCATACTTTTTCACTCTGTGCACATATAGTTTTTGATCATGAAAATGTTACTATGCCTATGGAGAGTCAGTGTAAAATCTCTACATTTCTTTCTGTATAATATATAGTACAGTGAGCCATAGCATGAAACGATTATGATCTGTTTTATTTATGTGCCACTTGAAGATGTCCAACAGGTCAGTGATGTATTTTTGTTTTAATTATTTTTATTACTTTTTGGAGTTGTAATTTTGGGGGTATGATTTCTTTTTTGGTAGTATGGATCAAACCTAGGGGCACTCTACTTTTGATCTAACACTCCCTTCCCTGTTTATTATTAATTTTGCATCAAGGTCTCACTAGGTTTCTGAGGATCTTCCTAAGTTTCTGAGGCTGGTCTCGAATGTGTAATTCTCCTGTATCAGCCTGCCAAGTACTGAAATTACTGGTGTGTGAAACTCTACCTGTTTTCTGAATTAATTTTTCTTCTTCTTCTTCTTCTTCTTCTTCTTCTTCTTCTTCTTCTTCTTCTTCTTCTTCTTCTTCTTCTCTCTCTCTCTCTCTCTCTCTCTCTCTCTCTCTCTCTCTCTCTCTCTCTTTGGTGGTACTGGGGTTCCTGGAAGCCCTTCTACCTCTGGGCTACACTCCCAGACCTGTTTTTACATTTTTTGTTTTTTTTAATTTGGAAACAGGGTCTCCTAAGCCAGCGCGCGCGGTTGGCTTCAAACCTGTGCGATCCTCCTGTCTCTGCCTCCCAAGCGCGGGAATTACAAGCTGTCCACCATGCCCGGCGAATTAATTTCTTAATACACTGTCACCATGGGTCTTCAGAACAGGAAGACTGTGTGTGTGTGTGTGTGTGTGTGTGTGTGTGTTATTGGGAATTGACCTCTGACTTGCACTTCAGCCTTTTTTTTTTTTTTTTCAGTACTAGAGATGAAACCCAGGGGCTTTTTAACTCAGAGCTATACCCATAGCCTTATTTTTTATTCTTTATTTTGAAACAGGGTCTCACTGAGTTACAAAGGGCCTCAATAAAGTAGCTGAGGCTGTTTGCAAACCATGATCCTCCAGTCTCAGCCTCCTGAATGCTGGGATTACTACTGTGTGCCACCAAGCCCAACAGCCCTTTATATTTATGTAATTTAATTAATTAATTAGCTAATTAATTAAACTATTTTATATGTGGCTATGGTGATAGAACTCAGGGGTGTTCTATCTCTGAGATGTGCCTCCAACCCAATTTTATTTTTTATTTTTCAAAATAGCATTTTTCTAAATTACAGGCTCATTGGCCTCAAATATGTGACCTACTGTGGGTTATAGGTGAGTGTCCCACACCCAGCTGTTGTGTTTTATTTTAGATAGATTCTATGGCTGCATCTTCAGTTTCACTAATCTTATTTGTAACATTGAGTTTGTCAGCTCAGAAAACAAAAATTGATTTCATCTTTAGAAGTTTAAGTCTTGGCCAGGAATGTTGGCACACGCTTGTAATCCCTGCACTTGGGAGGCAGAGACATGAGGATCCTGGAGATCAGAAGCCAGCCTCGCTGGCTTAAGAGAACCTGTTTCCGAATAAAAAATATAAAATAGGTCTGGGAGTGTAGCCCAGAGGGAGAAAGGTTTCCAGGAATCTCCAGTACCACCAAAAAAAAAAAAAAAAAAAAAGTTTAAGTCTTGTTTAACATTTAGAAATTATGATTTTCAATTTAATAACTTATTTTCATGTCTCTCATTTTTTATTTATAAGTATATTTTAATTAATATTGGATGCCTTTTCTCCTCATTATGAGTCTTATTTTCCTATTTCTACATATTTGGTGATTTTTATTAAATTCCAGGCATTGCGGTTTTACCCTTTTTGTGTTTGATTGCAAAGCAGTAATTACTTGGGAGCACTCACACCCTTATTGGTTTCACTTTGATGGTTTGCTGGATTGTACTGGAGAAGTCTTTATTCCAGGGCTTCTTTTTTATTGAAAAAAAAATATTCTTGTCTGTATTCTAACCAATGTTCTGTGAATTACGTGATTTTCCAACTTGGCCAATACACCATTGCCAGCCCGTGCAAGCTGTGAGCAATGTTTTCCTCGATGCTTTTAAATGGTTGTTTTCCAGCAATTGACAGTTTCCTTACACTTATGGTTCAATCAGTATTCTAGTGTATAATTAACTAAAACAACCTGCACACCTGTTGAGTTCTCTATCTCGGGGCACCTGTCTTGTCTCCAACACATGATCCTGTAGACTCTAGCTACCCTGGTCTTTTCCAACTCTGATCTCCATCTCCTTAATTCAAGGAATCTCACCAGCTTCATCTAGGTTTCTCTTCTCTGTACCACAGTGCACAAGCAAATGACTAAAAGTTAAATAAGTCAACAAAGAGACACATGTATTTCCTCTCTCTCAAGTACTGCGGTTTCACCAGATGTACAATGACTTGAAAACCATTATCTTTTTTCATATCTTGTATTGTTTGGTTTTTGTTTAGTTTTGTTTTCTTTTATTTTAACAATTTTTTAATTGAACATAAATAGTATACATTTAAACTATATTTGGTGCCCTCTCCCCACCGCCCCCGTTTTGCCTTCCCCCTCCCACCAATGGTTTTCCAGGTTAACCATGTCATATTCATAATTTTACACATATTCAGATATAGACTCTCATTAATCAAGATCAGCCTTCCTCCTCTCCTATCTTTCCATTCAAACTTTGCTGGTATTTCCCCTCCATTATCTGGAATCCCACTGATATCCTCTGTGTTTCCTAGTTTGGGCATATTAGAGGAAATATATGTACCTTCTCCTTCTCTGCTTGGCTGATCTCACTTAACATAATGTTCTCCAGGGCTTTCCATCTTCTTGCAAATGATATAATTTTGTTCTTCTATATGGCTGAATAGAATTCCATTGTGTGTATTTCCCAAAATTTTGCTATCCATTCATCTGTTGATGGAGATCTGGGTTGGTTCCATATTTTGGCTATTACTAATTGTGCTGCTATGAACATAGGTATGCATATGTTGCTGTATTTCTCTGAATTCAACCCCTTTGGAAAGACACCCAGGAGTGGTATAGCTGGATCATATGGTGGATCTATTCCCACCTTTCTTAGGAATCTCCACACAGATCTCCATAGTGGCTGAACTACTTTGCATTCCCACCAACAGTGTAAAAGAGTTCCTTTTTCCCCACATCTTTGCCAGCATTTGTTGTTGTTTGATTTCTTTATGCTTGCCACTCAGACTGGGGTTAGATGGAATTTCAGTGTAGTTTGGATTTGCATCTCCCTGATGGCCAGTGATGAAGAACATCTTTTCATGTATCTATTAGCCCTTTGTATCTCTTCTTTTGTGAAGTGTCTATTTAGTTCATTTGCCCATTTCTTGATTGGGTTGTTTGCTTTGCTAGTATAGAGTCTTTTGAGCTCTTTGTATATTCTGGATATTAGCCCCCTATCAGAATGGTGGCTGGTAAAGATCCTTTCCCATTCTGTAGGCTTCCTCTTTAGGTTATTGATAGTTTCCTTTGATGAGAAGAAACTATTTAGTTTGATGCTATCCCACTCTTGCTTTAATTTCCTGAGCTTTGGAGGTTTTGTTGAGAAAGTTACTGCCTGTGCCAATATGTTGTAGTGTTGAACCCATGCTCTCCTCTACTAACTTCACAGTATCAGGTCTAATTTCTAAGTCTTGGATCCATCTTGAGTTGATTCCTGTGTTTGGTGAAATATAGGGGTTTAGATTCATCTTTTTACAAATGGTTAGCCAGTTCTCCCAAAACCACTTGTTTAAAAGGCTGGCTTTTCTCCAGCGTATGTTTGGCCCCTTTGTCAAAGATTAATTGACTAAAGATGTGTGGGTTTGTTTCTGTATCTTCTATTCTAATCCACTGGTCAGTATATCTGTTTTTGTGCCAGTACCATGCTGTTTTTACTACTATTGCTCTATAGTATAGTTTGAAGTCTGGGATTGTAATGCCTCCGGCATGTTTTTTATTGTTGAGAAATGCTTTGGCTATTCTAGGTCTTTTCTTTCTCCATATAAAGTTCATGATTGATTTTTCTAGGTCTCTGAAGAATGTCGCTGGTATTTTAATGGGAATTGCATTGAATCTATAGATCAGTTTTGGCCACTTTGATGATATTTATTCTGCCTATCCATGAGCACTGGAGATCTTTCCATCTTCCAAGGTCTTCTTCAATTTCTTTCTTTAATGTTTTATAGTTTTTGTTGTAGAGGTCTTTTACGTCTTGGGTTAGGTTTATTCCTAGGTGTTTTATTGGTTTTGAAGTTATAGTGAATGGAATTGTTTTCTTTGTTTCTTTAATTGTGGATTCGTTGTTGGCATAAAGAAAAGCCACCGATTTCTTTAGGTTGATTTTGTATCCTGCGACTTTGCTGAATTTATCAATCAGCTCCAGAAGTCTTTTGGTTGAGTTCTTTGGGTCTTCCAGATAAAGGATCATGTCATCTGCGAATAAGGATAATTTTAATTCCTTTCTTCCTATGTGAATTCCTTTGATGTCTGTCTCTTGTCTGATTGCTACAGCAAGAATCTCAAGGACTATATTGAAAAGGAGTGGTGATAGTGGGCATCCTTGTCTTGTTCCCGACTTTAGTGGAAATTCTTGCAGTTTTTCCCCATTCAATACAATGTTGGCTTTGGGTTTACAGTATATTGCCTTAATGATGTTGAAGTACTTTCCTTCTATCCCAGTCTTTTTCAGTGTTTTTAACATATATGAGTGTTGGATTTTGTCGAATGCTTTTTTAGCATCTATTGCTATGATGACGTGGTTTTTGTTCTTGGTTCTATTTATGTGGTGAATAACATGTATTGATTTGCGTATGTTGAACCAGCCTTGTTTTTCTGGGATGAAACCGACTTGGTCATGGTGTACAATTCCCTTGATATAGTTTTGAATGCGTATAGCTAATATTTTGTTTAGAATTTTTGCATCTATGTTCATTAAGGAAATTGGTCTGTAGTTTTCCTTTCTTGAGGTATCTTTATTTGGTTTGGGGATTAATGTGATACTGGCCTCATAGAAGGATTTTGGGAGAGTTCCATCTCTTTCAGTTTCCCGGAACAAGTTATGAAGTATTGGTATTAGTTGTTCACTGAATGTTTTATAGAATTCAGCTGAAAACCCATCTGGGCCTGGGCTTTTCTTTGGTTGAAGAATTTTTATTGCCGTTTCTATTTCTTTGGTTGTTATTGGTTGGTTTAGGCTTGCTATGTCCTCTTGGCTGAGTGTAGGAAGGTTAACTGTGCTTAGAAATATATCAATTTCTTTCAGGTTTTCAAGTCTGTTGGAGTATAAATTTTTAAAGAAGTTTCTGATAATCTTTTGAATTTCTTCACTATCTGTGGTGATATCTCCTTTTTCATTTCTAATTTTGATCATTTGAGTTGATTCTCTTTTTCTTTTGGTTAGGTTGGCCAGGGGTTTATCAATTCTATTAATCTTTCCAAAGAACCAACTTTTTGTTTTATTGATTCTTTGAATTTTTTTTTTTTTTTTGTTCTCTATTTCATTTATTTCTGCTCTAACTTTAATGATTTCTTGCCTTCTGCTGGCTTTGGGAATAGACTCTTGCAGAATTTCTAGGTCCTTGAGTTGTGTCATTAGGTTCTTTACTTGATGGTTCTCTGTCCTTCTTATGTGGGCACTCAATGCAATAAACTTTCCTCTTAATGCTTCCTTCATAGTGTCCCATAGATTTTGGTAGGTTGTATCTCTGTTTTCATTTGTTTCCATCAATTTCTTTATTTCTTCCCTAATTTCTGCTCTTACCCATTCATCATTCAATAGTGTATCATTCATTCTCCATGAACTTGAATACTTTCTTTCGAGTTTCTTGTTGTTGATTTCTACTTTTATTCCATTGTGGTCTGAAAAGATGCAAGGAATTATATTACAATTTTTGAATTTGCTGGTATTTCCTTTGTGTACCAGGATGTGGTCTATTTTGGAGAAGGTTCCATGGGCTGCTGAGAAGAATGTGTATTCTGTAGTTACTGGTTGAAATAATCTGAAAATGTCTATCAGGTCCATTTGGTTTATGGTTTCCTTTAGTTCTAAAGTGTCTTTAATCATTTTTTGCCCTGAAGATTGATCCCGTGGTGTGAGAGGCATATTAAAGTCTCCCAAAATTATTGTATTTGGGTCCACTTGGCATCTTATGTCTAGAAGGGTTTGTTTTACAAATGTGGTTGCATTCACATTTGGGGCATAAATATTTACTATCATTATATCTCCTTGGTGTATTGTTCCTTTTAATAAAAGGAAGTACCCTGATTTGTCTCTTTTGATGTGTTTTAGTTTAAAGTCTTTTTTGTTGGATATAAGAGTTGCTACCCCTGCTCTTTTTTGGTCACCAATAGCATGGTATAACTTTTTCCATCCTTTCACTTTCAGTCTGTGAAAGTCTTTGGCTGTAAGGTGAGTTTCTTGCAGACAGCATATATTTGGATTATGTTTCCTAATCTACATTGCCAGTCTATGTCTTTTGATTGGTGAGTTAAGTCCTTTGACATTAAGAGATATTATTGAAATATGATTTTTGTTTTCTGCCATTTTGTGTTCTGTCTACTCTTGGGTGGTTTGATCTTTCTTCTTTACTTAAGTGGCCCACTTATTAACTTCCTCTCTTCTCTGATTCTGAAGTCTGCTTCTTTTTTCTTCCTTGTGGTTTATTTCTTTAAGAATTTTCTCTAGTGTTGTCTTTGAATTCATGAATTTTTTGATATTCTTTTTATCCTGAAAGACTTTGGTTACACCATTGATCTTGAATAGTAGTTTTGCTGGATAGATTAGTTTGGGTTGGAAGTTATTTTCTTCCAGGGTCTGAATCACATCGTACCAGTCTCTCCTAGCATTCATGACCTGGGTTGTATAGTCTGGGGTGATTCTTATTGTTTTGCCTCTATATGTCACCCGTACTTTTGTTCTCACTGCTTTTAAGATTCCTTCCTTGGCCTCTATATTGGTCATTTTGGTTATTATGTGGCGTGGAGTGGTCTTCCTTTGGTCCTGTCTCAGTGGAGTTCTGTATGCCTCCTGGACATGAAGGTCCAAGTCTCTTTCCATATTTGGTAATTCTCTGAGATTATTTCCTTGAAGAGATTGCAGATGCCCTTGGTCTGTACCTCTATTCCCTTCTTCAATGCCTATTATCTGTAAATTAGGACACTTCATATTGTCTTATATTTGCTGGATGTTTAGGTTTTGTTGCTGTAAAGATTTCTGTATATCGCTGACTGTGTTTTCGGTTTGGGATGTACTGTCTTCTAATATTGATATTCTGTTTTCCATTTCATCTAGTCTTCCAGAATTTCTTTCTATTGCTGTCTTCATTTCACTTATTGCCTCTTTCATTTCATTCTAGACCTCTTTCTGTTTCTTTTTTAGTGTATCTAACTCACCTTTCACCTCCTTTAGACTTGTTTTAAATCCTTTCATCATATTGTACATCAAGATTCTGAACTCCCCTTCTTGCATTTCTAGTAGGTCAGTATTCGTGATTTCTGCTGTCTCTTCATTATTCCTGATTCTCATATTTATAGCGTTCTCTGTCCTGTTTTTCTGATTTCTACCCATCGTTTGTGAGTATTATGTTTAGTCCAATCTTAATATTAGGAGTTTAGGGGTATCAGCAAGTCAGCAGAGCTTTTCCAGTGTTGAGGGTGGGTGATGTGGGAGGAGCTGGGGTGATGGGTAAAGGAGTCGGATTAGGTAGAGGATATGTTTAGGTTGAGAAAGACTTTAAGTATGATAAGGTAATATCTTGCTGAGAATGAGAGAGAGTTAACTACTAGGACTCTTGTCATTAAGTTGAGTGAGTAAGGAGATATAAAATACTTTGAGTATTAAATAAGGAGGTATATTATGGGGAAAATTTTTGGTGGAGAAGAGTATATAGGTTAGTGTGGGGAAGTTTGTAAGAGGGATAATGTAAGGAGCAGACAAACATAAAAGAAAATCCACACAAGATACCAAGACTATTATGCAATCCAAGAAAAAGAAAGGAAAAACCAATCAAAGAAGGAGAACGAAAAAAGGAAGGAAAGAGGAAGAAATAGGAAAAAAGGACATGAATAAAATAAAAGGAACTAGCAGCTATGTGAAATCAGAAAACAAGGCAAACTATCAATTATATATAACAAAAAGTTAAAGTAAAAGACGGCTGGGGAAAAAATAAAACAGCAATAACCATAACAAAACAAAAGCACTGTAAAAACAAAACAAAACAAAACATCCAAAATAACAGTAAAAAAAAAAAAACAGTCCTTATTTACGAATATGGGGTCAGATCCATATAATATTTGTGTATCTGATTGCTTTGGTAGCTTTCAGAATATAATCCAATGTCTCTTAGTTTTCTTTGTACTCTACTTTTATCTTCTTAGGTCACTCTGCGGTTTGGACACCTTTCTTTCCTTTAACTGCTTTGGGTTTATATGTCAGGATGTCTGGTGTCACTGTTATTAGATTCTGTACAATTACCAGGTTCTGCGTAATTCCAACCTGTAGTCAGCACCTCTGCACTCACCACCCTAGACTCTGGCCTGTGCTTCCCTACAGCAGGAGTGGAGTGTGTCCAAAGTAGACTTGGAACCTCCCACTGCGGTCCTGTGCAGACATTGTGTCTCGATGGATTTTCCTGTGTCTCTGAAAATTTTAACTGGGCTAGCCAGTATGCTCCCAGGATGTGCCCTGGGCAAAGGGTTGCTGGTTCCTGGATGCCCACACTTACTGCCAGAGCTCTGCCAGTTCCAAGAGTGAAGGCCAGGTGCACTGCTATTACTGGACCCAGGTGTGAGTGGGTGCAGCTGCCTAGTGCCTGCTGCTATGCTCCTCCAAGGTGCATTGGGCTGTGCTCTAGACTAGAACTAAGTATCAGGCTGTCGGGTGGGCGGGAACTCCCAGCAGTGGGCCAGGGGCGCGGGATAGGTGCACAAGTGTCTGGGGGCACAGGTGCTGCGAGGTGTCCAGCAATGATCTGCCTCCCGCAGGCCGTAGAAGCTGGGGTCCCGAGGAGATCTCATGGGCACACAGAGATTTCACTGCCTGGAAAGCAGGCCTCCGGCAAGGTGGGTGTCTAGGCTCCAGTGATGGGTGTGGGCTAGGCACACAAGGTAGGCTCTGACTTAGGTGTGGGGGTGGCTCAGGCACTGACTACTAGCGGGGGTCCGGGGCGCAGACAGGGTGCGCGAGGACAGTGCTGGGTTCTGAGGCGTGGGACAGATGCCCTGGGCCAGTGCTGGGCCTGGGGCGCACGCTAGGACCCGCACTTTCCCTGGTCACACTCAGATACCTGACTTCCTTGGTCCAGGCATCAGTGGGAGTCCCTGTGCCATTGTTATCCAGTCGCTGATGAGCACACAGAATTCTGACGTGGGTGCTGCTCTCTGCTTAAGATGAGGCTCTATGTCGTTTTCAGTCTCGGATTATCTTGCTGCGGTGATTTCAGTCAGGGCTCTGGAGTGCAGTTTGGGCGGGCAGGCAGCCCGCGCTGGCAGCCCACCGACGGGGGTTCCGACGGGGGTTCTGCAGTAGGCCTGGTGCCCAATCTTTGTTCTTCTTTTTCGAGTTCAGAGTTTCCGCCGAGGTACCTGGATCTGTTTTGGTTCCTGGGATGTATTTATTTTGTTGATTAAGACACTGCTTTCTAAGTAGTTGAACTTTATTTGTTTCAGCTACTGAGAAGTGCTGTGTCCCTCAGTTGCCATTCTGAATCCTCAATGATATTTGTTTTGTTTTTAAATTGTCTTAGATGAAGGTGTAAATTAATTTTGTTCTTGGGGTTGGGATTGAGGATAGCGAAGATTCAACTAATTTTAATAAAAAATGAAGTGAGGGGGTTCAGGGTGCCTCTAGTTCTAGATATGTGGGAGTTTACAGAAGGAGAAGCACTTAGCCAAGGAGTTCAAGAATATCAGGCAAGCTCAGTAAGGCCGTCACAAACAGAGAGAGCGAGAGAGGGAGAGCGAGAGGGAGAGCGAGAGCGAGAGCGAGAGAGAGGGAGAGAGGAGAGAATTGAAAAAATAACTATAGTTTTCTGGCATTAAGGATCAGCTTAATATTCTGTTATGCATTTGAAGTAAGTGAGACCTCTTCATTTTGCTTAGATAATTTTCAAGTTCAGTTACACAGTAATAAGACAGGTCAGGCAAAATCTGTAAAATTATAATTTTGTTGAGAAGGAGAAGCAAAATACATGCCCAAAGGTCAAGCATTTATTAAATGAATAATTAAATATTCATTAAGTATTAAGCACAAAACTTATCATGGTTCATGAGGAAAGCTAGGAAATCAGACATTTGAAAGACTCAGAATTAACATGGTAGACATTTGAAAGACTAAGCAAACATGGTAGAATTAATGGAGTGTACATCCTGGTATGGCCTAGTGTCAAAGCTGAGATATTAAGAAGAGTGGGAAAAAATTAATATTAAGGTAGAGAAGAACATGAAAGAAACAAAGAATAAAGATAGGAGTTTGGCTAAAATAACTATGACAAGAAATTACTATTCTAAGAACTGAGGGGAGCCCTGAAGATGGGCAGATATTTGTAGCCATGAGGACCGGAGAGGACATCATGGGACAATAATCAACTTGGGGACTTATTAGGGAGCAGGACAGAAAAATGCTTATAACTGGAAAGGAAAGCAAAAATAAAAGACATTGGCTCTCCCCACTTCTGCCCTAGTTTCTGCCTTAGATGTAGAGATGTATACGTAAGTGCAGTGAGGAAGAGCACTGTAGAATGTTGTAAGGTCAGCACAGTCTTCAGTGAGCAAAGTTTCCACTGGAGGGAAAAGCAAAGAAAGTATTTGGAAAGCAAATTGGGGATCTAAAGTGTTTTACTGATAATAGTCAGAGGATGTCGGAAGTCACAATGGACAGTTTTCAGGTTTTGAAAACGGTGAAAAGAAGAAAACAAAATGGGAAATGGGAAATGTCTGTGAATGATTGAAACGCTGTATTGATCTGTGGCAAACCCCAACAGGAGAATTACAGCCACAGCAGAGGGGCCATGTGGGTTTGGAACACAGCCATTCTCTCTCCAGCAAGTAAATATGCTCCTGCTAAATTGTGCCACTGGGCCCTGGTGTAGACTAATCACACGGCACAGAGTGACTGTGTTCCTTGAGCGATTCAGTGCTGTGTTTGTTGTTGTTGTTGTTGTTGTTTTGATTTTGCGGCACTGGGGATGGAACTCTGGGGAATTCTACCTCCAAGCACACTCCTAGCCCTATTTTTTTCTTTATTTTGAAACAGGGGCTCACTAAGTTGCAAAGGACCACACTAAGTAGCTGAGGCTGTCTGTGAACCAGGATCCTCCTGTCTCAGCCTCCCAAATACTGGGATTACAAGTGTGCACCACCACATCTGACTGTTGTTCTATATTTTGGTGATCACAGTTCATCTATGAATAAGTGTGTGGGTCACCAGGTGCACATAGCTCAGATTGGGAGACTACTACAAGTACTACACAAGAGGATAGTCTCCAAAAGCTCTTACCAGGAGGAGGCAATTTATATCAACAAGAAGATTGCCTACTCCGAGAAGTTAGTCTTTTCCCAAGCACCAATATTTACAAATTGGCCTTTGAACACAAAGGTCATGGAAGCAAAACTGGTGGCTATACATCACTGCTTCCTTAACTACAATCCTTCCCCTCCTGTGTGCTCAAAATTTCATCAGGAAAGATAAATCGCATGCCCTAGATTTGGTACTATAACCCAAGAGGGCAGATAGCTGAATGAAACCGATAATTTCCATCATGAAATGTAGAGTAAAATTTTCTTTTCGAAATAGTTTCCATATTGTGTTTATCTTCCCACTTTTTAACTTAGTGATTGCTTTGTGAATAATCATAGTATAGAATATTCTCCTATGCAAAGTAAACTTCAGATTCTATTTTCTTTCTTGGCTTAACACATTCAGCTTGTTCGTTGCTTTGTGTTCTAGTTCAACTCAGGTTATATAACCTCCATGACACTTCTCCCCTAAATGACATCTCAGGAATCCATTATCTTGTCACCCCATGACACTGTAAACTTAAACAGGAAGCCACAAATTTACTGAATATAACCAAATAATAATTTTTATTGCTTAAGAAATTTTGTGAGCGACTTCCGGGAAGATGGCGACCGAGAAAAGCGGGGCTTAAGAGTCCCGCTAACAACCAATCTCCATTACCACAAAAAGAGTGCCTTTCATAGCCAGAAAACACCATCACCAGAAAAACAAAAAAACCACCAGGCTCCAGAGAGAAAGCGGACTGAGAACAGAGCTCAGGGCCACAGAGGAGACACACGCGCCCGAGGACGCGGCAGCAGCGCCATACTGCCAGCGGCAGCTGCGAACTCAGCGGACGGCTACAGCAAGCCAAGGTGAGCCGATGCGGAACAGCCAGGCGGAATCTTTCGGCGCAGACAGCATTTAAAGCTCCCAGTGGCTGAGCTCAGCACACGCTGCAGGGATTCAGAGTGGAAATCAAAACCAGAGAAGAAAAAATACGCCAGCCTCATGGCCGAGGGCGTGGCAGAGGCGCCATATTGCCACCGGCGGCGGCAGCAGCAGTGAATTCACCGAGTCCAGTACAGCTACATCTACGTACTCAAGAACAGTGAGTCAAATTGCGGGCCACAGAGGAGAAATCCCAGTATTGTGCCTCCTGGGACTTGACCCAGTGAGGGAGTGGTGGTGGCAGAGATATCACACCATAGGAGAGCGTGCAACCTGGCACCCCTTTAGTTTAAAGCAGCCTCTATCGATTCCCTGGGTCGGAGACTCTGTGATACAACCCAGTAAAGGAGTAGTAGGGTCTGAGATAATACAGACTCGAGATCCAGAGCACCTTAAGTGAAGCCATAGTGACCCAAGGGAAGAACCCAGAAAGGCACAAACCTCCGAAATCATGGGAAAGAGGAATAACACTGGAGTAATGAATGTGCACAACCCCACAACATCAGAACCTGATAAAACAGAAAATCAGAGATTTCTAGAAGATCAAATCAGGAAAATAACTGTAGAAATAATAGAGGTGCTTCGAAAAGAACTCAGAGAGAGCCAAAAAGAGATAAAGGATGCAATTAATGAAGTAAAGTCCTCAATTCAAAGCACAAACAACCGATTAGACCACATGGAGAACAGAATCTCGCTCTTAGAAGATGAGCAATCCAAAAATGAATGCATAGTTTCTAATCTAGAAAAAGATATCCGACAGCAGGAATCTGACATTGAAGAAATATGGGCCCATTTTAAGAGAGCTAACCTAAGAATAATTGGAATAGAGGAGGGAAAAGAAAGTGATACCAAAGGGATCAACAATCTCTTCAAGGAAGTAATAGCAGAAAATTTTCCAAACATAGAGCAAGAGGTTGATACACAGATCCAGGAAACTTATAGAACTCCCTTTAGACAGGATCCGAGAAGAGGATCCCCACGCCATATAATTGTCAAAATGACCAATGTGGAAGCCAAGCAGAGAATCTTAAAGGCAACAAAAACAAAGGGCCAAGTGACATTCAGAGGCAAACCAATTAGAATCACTCCAGACTTCCCAAACCAAGTCATGAGAGCCAGAAGGGCTTGGAGTAACATATTCCAAACTCTGAAAGAAAACAACTTCCAGCCAAAAATTTCCTACCCAGCAAAACTTTCTATCAAATTAGATGGAGAAATAAGAAGCTTCCATGACAAACAGAAACTGAAGGAATTTATGTCTTCAAAACCAGCGCTAGAGAAAATACTCAAAGAGATTAACTACAAAGAAGAAATAGGTAACACTCACCAGAACCAGAGAAACAAGAGTTTCCATCCAACAGACAACTAAGATTGGTTATCTGTGGAGATTCATTATTTATGTTAGTCTTTTACCTATCTCTAAATTGTATTGTTTGCCTTTATTGTTGTTAATTTTTAGGATTTCTAGTTGGAATATTAATATACCTTCAGATATAGCATTTGGAAATATTTTATCCAATTCTATTAGTAACTTTTAACTCTGTTTACATTGTCTTTGGATATACAATATTTTCTTTTATTTTTTAGGGAGTTTGTATATTCTTCTGTTGCCTGTGCCATTGAAATCATATCCAAGAAATCACTGCCAATTTCAATGTTGTGAGGTTTTATGACCCAGATTTTCTCCTAAAAGTTTATAGTCTTAAGATTTATATTTAGGTCTTTTATCTAGTTTGAGTTAATACTTGTATGTGGGATTAGGTAAGGGTCCAATTTTATTCTTTTCCATGTAATTATTATTTTTCAACAATATTTAGTTAAAAGATTATTATTTCCACCACCAAATGTTCGTGGAAACCTTGTCAAAAATAACTTGACAATATAGGGAAGAAGTTAGCTCTAGGCTTGTATTTAACTCCAATGGTCTATATATCTGCCTTTAGAACAGTACTACACTGTTTCAATTATTGTAGCTTTATATGGTTTGAAATCAGAAAATATACATCTTCTAGCTTTGTTTTTGCTTCGAGATTGTTTTGGGTATCTAGAGTCCATATTCCATATCAGGATAGATTTTTTTCTGAAAAATAAATATATGATAGTTTCACCTTAAAAAAAGAAAAAAATATTCTCTGGTAAGAAAGAAAGCAAAAAGAAATATTGAAATGTTATCTTTAAGACATCAAAAGCTTGGTATCAGACAAATGAAACTGTTATGTGAGATTATCATTTTTAATTTTGGATAAATTGCTATAATACTAGATGTCAACCACTAAGCCAAGCATGGGAGGGAGGGATGGGGAGAGAATGGGGTGGGGATCGGGTGGGGGCTGACTGGGCGATGTGTGCATGTATGTCTACAAAAGTTTGTATCCCACTATGATGTATGAATACAGTGCACCAATAAAATAAAATTTAAAAAAAAAAAAAAAAAGAAATTTTGTGGGCTGGCACAGCAGGTATATATGTAAGGTCCTCCTCTAACCTGCTGCTCAGAATATAAACATGTGGACCAAGCTCTATTATAGAGGAGCTTGAGAAAATAGTCTTTCTGAAAACAAAGGAAGAAATATTCATAGCATCACATTCCACTTTTTTCTCTAAAATTTGATAATTTTCTATGCAAATATTTTCTTCTGCTCTGTTACATTCATCTTTTTATATAATACCATTAATATTACATAAGAAATATATGTTTTTGTACCTGACTGTACGGTACGCAGCAGCATAATGGGCCACCAGTTAGAAGCACAACTCACGCTGAATCTTCAGGAGCCCATGAGACTGTGAGCTGTTTCCATTGAAAAGGAGTACATTTTTAGAGCTTTGAGGTTTAATCACAGTATCTTTTTACCTGAAAACAAATACTAAGCTTTGGAAGGAAATGTGTTTGGGGACAATTATGTGGATAATGAGATAGTTAAGTTTTATTATTTTTTTAGACTGAATGACATCTTAGAACCTTTGCTATGAATTTATGAATTCTTTTCTGGGTGAGATATGATAAGATAAAGAGTCTGCTTTCCATTCAGAATCTCCCAAGACAAGATACCCCTATTTTATTCTACTTTCTGATGCAGCATTGACTAATCATTTCAGAATTTTTAATCTAGAGGTAAAAACCTCTAACATAGAAACTATCAGGTTCTGGTGGTTCTCTGATGAATTTTAGGAAATATTATTAAAAAAGAAATGATGCCAGTTTTCTGCAATCGCTCCCCAAAAATAAAATTAAATATATGAACCCCAAATTATTCTAAAACCAAAACCCAATACAAAATTTATAAGGAAACTAAAACAACATCTCTCATAAAAAGACATGACTTTTCTGAACAAAATAGCAGCAAAACATAGAACACTGTATAAAAAGACTTATGCACCATGACCAAATAAAATTTATATAGCATTTTCAGGACTAGTTCAACATTAGAAATAATATAATTCTATTAATAGAGGCAAAGAAAACATTAGACAACACACTCATAACAATTTTCATCAAAGTAGATATAGATAGAATTTCCTTAATCTTATAAAGAGCATCTAAAAATAGAGTCAACAATAGATATGCAAAATATTAATAGGTGAAACTGGGCTGTAGGTGGCTGCAGGCTTATGGAAACTCTCTATTCTTAAAAAGACTATAGTTATAAAAAAGTTTCAGTAAACTTAAAACTGCTAAAGAGGACTCTATTAATTAAACATAAAAGTACTTGTAGGAAGATTCTTACACTGAAAATCATTAAATTGTTCTTTTTAAAAGATTGATTTAATTTCACATGAATCATATTTAAATATATGTGTTGAAAGAAAATTAAAAAAAGAACATGACGGAAAAATGTAAAGATGTAAGGAATGGCAAGGAGGAAGGAAGGAGGGAGGAAATGAAAGGAAGGAGAGAAAGGAAAGAATGAATGGAGTGATGAAGAAAAGGAAGAGGGAGGAAGAGAGGAAAGAACCTTTCATGTATACATGATATTGTTCTTTCATGCACCAACAAGAATTCAATTATTTTCATAACAATATGGAAATATATGTATATATATTTGTATTTTTTTGTTGCAGTATTGGGGATGAAACCCAGGGGCATTCTAGCTTCTAGCTACACTCCCAGCCCTATTTTTTATTCTTTATTTTGAAACAGAGTCTCACTGAGTTGCATATGGCCTCACTAGGTATCTGAGGCTGTCCTCAAACCACGATCCTCTGGTCTCCACCTCCTGGATGCTGAGAATACAAGTGTGCACCACCATGCCTGGCTTTATATAGTCCTATTTTTAAAGTTTAATTTTAAACAATGGTTTTGAATGATAGATATTTGGATTCATGTATAACACGTATTAACCTTTACTACATAAACATCATACTTTACACAGATGTGATTATACACATACTCATGTACAAACACACACACGCACAGAGATATCTACTTAGTTGTACATTTTAAAATATTTCCCACAAATTTATTAGTATAACAGTGTGCCAATATTAGAAATAGCTAAATTGACAATGTCTTCTCATGTCATATAATCATTTTATATATGTGGTAAGCAGAATAATCTATCCCAAAGTCACATAAAAATCGCCCAGGAAGCCACAAAAAATGTATTCGCCTTAAACTGTGATTTCCAGGAGTTTCCTAATGCTCAGCACTGATGAGTATACTATCTTACTTGGTAAAAGGGAGTTTGATGGTGTGATTGAGAATTTTAAGATAGGAAGGTTGTCCGAGATGATCTTTTAATCCACTAGATCCAATAAAGTGATAAAAATTCTTAGGGAAGACATGTAGGAGCACAGGAGTCCGAGAGAGAGAAGATGTGATCTGAATTCAGAGTGATGCAGCTGTTGACACTAAAAACAGAGGAGGGTCCAGCAGCCTAGAACTGCAGGTGCCTGAGCTCAAGGAAGCTAAGAAAGAAAAAGAGGCAGATTCTCCCCTAAAACCTCCAGGAGAAATATTGCCTGGCTTCTACCTTCATTTTAGTTCAGTGTGTTCCACGTTTAGACTTCATAAAATCCAAAACTAAAATTAATAAATTCGTATTGTTGTAAGCCACAAAATTTGTAGTAATGTTTATAGTAGCAATTTGAAAAAATACATTCAGTTAGAAATGAAAAGCTATATTTCAGTTAAATTTATTTTAGTATTATCTACTAAGGAAATGTTACTTCCCATTATAAACAAATAGCTCTTAAGATTAAGAAGTAATTGTCTCTTTTTATCTCTTTTCTCCTTTGCTTTATGTCCCCCCCCCCTTTTTTTTTTTTCCTTTTCTACTGAGGATTGAGCCCAGGGGCGTTCTCTCTCTGGGCCATACCCTAAGTTCTTTTCATTTTTTTTTTTTTTTAGTTTGAAACAGGGCCTTACTAAATTGCTCTGGATTGCTGTAAATTGCTGAGGCTGACCTTGAAGCTGTACTACTCTTGTTTTAATATCCCAAATACTGAGATTACGAGTGCCACCCTGCCCGGCATACGTGCATCTTTATATTTATACATGTATGTTTTGGTTCCAGGAAGTTATGTAAAAATGTGTATTCATCTTAGAATTCGATTTGCATTCTTAATACTTTTCCCAACACAGGCCCAATACACACAGGTTTCCTTTACGGTATCATCAACCATATCCACAACTTAAAAACGATATCAAATTTGTTTGTCAAACGAGGTAGTTATAAATATTAAAAATGAGAGTTTAAAAATAAAAATGTCAATAATATGAAAATGGTGTAATATATTTGAGTGAAGGCAAAACACTAAAATTTGATTCTCAGGATGTGTGTAGAGATATTTCACAAGTTTTAAAATTCACAGTTAAACTCTAAAGTTAGCACTTTCTATGTGAAATTGAAACTTTATTTCTCTATAAAAGAATTCAACTTAGTTCACAATCACCCATTTACATTGAAAGCAGGAGGGGAACAATTCTCAAACCTGGTAAACAAAGGTCACTTTCAGTCAATCTAAGATTTAAGCTGAGACAAATCCACAGTTCTCCCTTGCCACTCATTTTCTCCTTTATCTGGGTGGATGTGGGAGGGGACAGGACCTATTCATCTTCTTGTCATCAGGGGAGTGATTTCTGGTCTTGGAGTAAATACAGTTTCTCATGACTGGTCTGAAATATTGGCTTTATCCCGAGTGCATCTGCTGCAATTTACCAGGCAGAGTGACTTGTGATCAATTACTCTTGACCACGCAGGAGGACTGAGAATCTGCCCACAGAATCACTTATCTCTCTAGTTTGAAATGCAGATTCTGGCTTTGGTTGTCTATCCAGCATCATTTGCTTCCATTGTCCCATCCATCTCATCATTGACATTAGAAATGCACATTGCTTTATGTTCCTCAATTACTAACCATTTTTTTATGTTCACAGGGAAAGTTTGGGGACAATGAAGAACATTTTAGACTTTTTCTCACCTCAAGAAAGTGGCCAAAGGAAGCATCACTGAGTACAAAAGATGAAGACACTCTATTACTTAAAATATACTTTATTGGTTTGTTACAATTATATATTATAATGATCTTCAGAGTGACAGAAACATACATGCATAAAGCACCTGGTGCCTTCCCCATCTGGGTCCCAACCCAAATCTTCCTCTTATCTATATATATTATGAGATTGGTATTGATAACTTCATATATA